>NC_068438.1:17845179-17962679 GCF_023373465.1 Oncorhynchus keta | reverse complement strand
TTTAAATAATGCAACAACAAAGTGTTGGAGAAGAAAGTAAAAGTGCAATATTTAAGTTCCTTGCTCAGAACATGAGAACTTATGAAAGCTGGTGGTTCCTTTTAAAATGAGTCTTCAATATTCCCAGGTAAGACGTTTTAGGTTGTAGTTATTATAGGAATTATAGGACTATTTCTCTCTATACGATTTGTATTTCATATACCTTTGACTATTGGATGTTCTTATAGGCACTTTAGTATTGCCAGTGTAACAGTATAGCTTCTGTCCCTCTCCACGCTCCTACCTGGGCTCGAACCAGGAACACATCGACAACAGCCACCCTCAAAGCAGCGTTACCCATCGCTCCACAAAAGCCGCAGCCCTTGCAGAGCAAGGGGAACAACCACTCCAAGTCTCAGAGCGAGTGACGTTTGAAAAGCTATTAGCGCGCACCCCGCTAGCAAGCCATTTCACATCGGTTACACCAGCCTAATCTCGGGAGTTGATAGGCTTGAAGTCATAAACAGACTGCTCTATCAAATCATAGACTTAATTATAGCATTATAACGCACAGAAATACGAGCCTTAGGTCATTAACTTCTTACGTCTGAAATCCCGTTAGCGGGATCGATATGACAACAGCCAGTGAAAGTGTAGGGCGCCAAATTCAAACAACAGAAATCTCATAATTAGAATTCCTCAAACATACAATTATAAACCATGCGATTATGTTAGGTCAGCTCCTAGTCACAGAAAAACACAGCCATTTTCCAGCCAAAGAGAGGAGTCACAAAAAGCAGAAAGAGAGAGAAAATTAATCACTAACCTTTGATCCTCAGCAGATGACACTCATAGGACTTCATGTTACACAATACATGTATGTTTTGTTCGATAAAGTTCATATTTATATCCAAAAATCTCAGTTTACATTGGCGCGTTATGTTCAGTAATGTTTTGCTTCCAAAACATCCAGTGATTTTGCAGAGAGCCAAATCAATTTACAGAAATACTCATAATAAACATTGATAAAAGATACAAGTGTTATGCATGGAATTATAGATAAACTTCTCCTTAATGCAACCGCTGTGTCCAATTTCATAATAGCTTTACGGAAAAAGCACACCATGCAATAATCTGAGTACAGCGCTCAGGCACCAAAACAAGCCATACAGATACCCGCCATGTTGTGGAGTCAACACAAGTCAGAAATAGCATTATAAATATTCACTTACCTTTGATGATCTTCATCAGAATGCATTCCCAGGAATCCCAGTTCCACAATAAATGTTTGTTTTGTTCGATAAAGTCCATAATTTATGTCCAAATACCTCCTTTTTGTTTGCGCGTTCACTTCACAAATCCAAATTCATGAGGCGCGAGCACCAGACGAAAAGTCTAAAAGTTCCGTAACATTTCGTAGAAACATGTCAAACGATGTATAGAATCAATCTTTAGGATGTTTTTAACATAAATCTTCAATAATGTTCCAACTGGACAATTCCTTTGTCTTTAGAAATGCAATGGAACGCAGGTCGCTCTCATGGCCACGCGCGTGACCAGCTCATGGCCTTCTGCCAGACACCTGATTGAAACCGCTCTCAAGCCTGAAACAAGGTTCTAAAGACTGTTGACATCTAGTGGAAGCCGTAGCAAGTGCAATCGGACCGAATTTACACTATCTTGGATAGGCAAAGAGTTGAAAAACTACAAACTAGAGGTCGACCGATTAATCGTAATGGCCTTCACGCTAGATAAACTAGTAATATCATCAACCATGTGTAGTTATTAACTAGTGATTATGATTGATTGTTTTTTTATAAGATACGTTTAATGCTAGCTAGCAACTTACCTTGGCTTACTGAATTCGCGTAACAGGCAGGCTCCTCGTGGAGTGCAATGTAAGGCAGGTGGTTAGAGCGTTGGACTAGTTAACTGTAAGGTTGCAAGATAGAATCCCCGAGCTGACAAGGTAAAAATCTGTCGTTCTGCCCCTGAACAAGACAGTTAATAAGAATGTGTTCTTAACTGACTTGCCTTGTTAAATAAAGAAAAAAGAATCGGCCAAATCGGTGTCCAAAAATACCGATTTCCGATTGTTATGAAAACTTGAAATCGGCCATTCCGATTAATTGGTCGACCTCTAGTATAGAAGCTAGTTCCCTGCTTCTCTTTCTCTTTCTCTGTGTGTGTGTGTAGAAGCTAGCTCCCTGCTTCTCTTTCTCTGTGTGTGTGTGTAGAAGCTAGCTCCCTGCTTCTCTTTCTCTGTGTGTGTGTATAGAAGCTAGCTCCCTGCTTCTCTCTCTCTCTGTGTGTATAGAAGCTATATCCCTACCACCATACTACTGTTATGTACCTACTACTGCTCACAGACAGACAGATGGACAGACAGGCATGCAGAGAGAGACAGACAGACAGATGGACAGACAGACAGGCATGCAGAGAGAGAGAGAGAGAGAGAGAGACAGACAGACAGACAGACAGACAGACAGACAGACAGACAGACAGACAGACAGACAGACAGACAGACAGATGGACAGACAGGCATGCAGAGAGAGAGAGAGAGAGAGAGACAGACAGATGGACAGACAGGCATGCAGAAAGAAAGAGAGACAGACATACAGATATACAGACAGGCATGCAGAGAGAGAGAGAGAGAGAGAAAGACAGATGGACAGACAGGCATGCAGAGAGAGAGAGAGAGAGACAGACAGATGGACAGACAGGCATGCAGAAAGAAAGAGAGACAGACAGACAGATATACAGACAGACAGGCATGGAGAGAGAGAGAGAGGGCGAGAGAGAGAGAGACAGATGGACAGACAGGCATCCAGAAAGAAAGAGAGACAGACAGACAGATATACAGACAGGCATGCAGAGAGAGAGAGACAGACAGACAGATATACAGACAGGCATTCAGAGAGAGAGAGAGAGACAGACAGACAGATGGACAGACAGGCATGCAGAGAGAGAGAGACAGACAAACAGATATACAGACAGGCATGCAGAGAGAGAGAGAGACAGATATACAGACAGGTGGTCCTCTCAGAGCTACTGTTGTTCAGCTCTCTAGGCCAGCTGGGAGTCAGGCAGGAGGAGGTACAGGGGAAGGAACCAGGGAGGAATTTGGGGAGTGACATTTTAAGGCTTCCTCTTTTTACTCCTTCCTCTTTTAGCACCAGAACAACACATAAGAGAGAGGAGCTAACTGCCTGGAGAGCTACACAGAGAAGAGCTCTTTGCTTTGTCTACTGTGCCAAGCGACTAATCTCACAGTCTGGTGTGTAAATAAATAACCACCAGAGAGAGAAAATGACATCCAGGAGGGAGAACAGAAAGATGGGGTAAAGAAGGAGGGAATCGCAGCATTCATTGTGGTCTGTTTGTGAGCAGAGCAGGAGAGCTCAGCGGTCAAGGCCCAGCGGTCTGCGTGAGTCCGCTGCTCCATCAGAACAGAACAGAACTGGACAGAGCAGAGAAGTCAGACTGAGAGATCAGTTGAATTGACTTGTCTCTGCGGAGAGATTACTGACCAAGCCTCAGTCAAGCCCAGCACATGAAAGATGAGTCCAGACTACAGTCCACTACAGGCTGTGGTGGTGGTGAAGATGTGAAAGGTGAGTGGACGTTTCTCTCTAAGGGAAGACTTGTGTTAGCTCAGCGGACTAACACAGTCTTGTATTCACGTTCATTCTCTGGATTAGTTGCATCAGGGCTGTGGGGGTAAAGATGTGACGGGTGAGTCACTGGACATTTCTGTAGAAACAAGGTTGAAGCATAGAGAATAGAGATTGTATAATTCATTAGAGTGGAAATTGGCGTCTTAGCAACATGACTAAAAATGCAGGTCTATGACATCATCCACTCTAGTGAATTGTAGGATATCTATGTGTGTATGTTTCTCACATATCAGGGAGTTTCCCTCTGTCCCTGTATTCCATTCCCTGGATTAGTTTCTATCTAGGTCACTCACAGGCATGGCCTGAAACTGTATAGCATAATATTACCACATGCTACCATATGTCCTTTTTTAACACAACATTTTCTCCAAAATTGGCTGTTTGTGATACAGTATTTCCTGCACTCAGTGAATACGTTATTTTAGACAGTGGCCATTGTTCTCTTATCACGCCTGATTTAAGGCCCACAGATTTAAGGCCAGTTTGTTCTTTTGTAGCATACCGCTTTCTATCCCTGGTAACCTTCCATGTTGTATCACCCAGTAATGCGGAGTCCCAAATGACACTCTATTCCCTATATAGTGCCTATATACTGCACTACTCGTGACTGGAGCCCTATGGGCCCTGGTCAAAATTAGTGCACTGTATATGGAATAGGGTGCCATTTGAGATGCAGACTATGAATACCTGCTTTGAGATCTTTGCAACACAAATATAATTTCAAAAGTCATTTCAACCTGCTCGTTTTAAACATGATCTATACATAATCCTAGGTGTTACTGACAAAAATGGATTTGTGTTCGTACTTTGCAGAGCAGACAACCATCACTACATAACAGGTTGTCGTATAAGAGAGTGCAGTCTTAGAAAAAAAAGTTCCAAAAGCGTTCTTCAGCTGTCCTCATAGGAGAACAGTTTTGGTTCCAGGTGGAACCCTTTTTGGTTCTAGGTAAAGAGAAAGGGTTGCAGAAAGGGTTCGACATGGAACCCTAAAGGGTTCTACTTGCAACTAAAAAGGGTCCTCTTATGGGGACAGCCGAAGAACTCTTCGAGTGGCACCTTTTTTTCACAAGAGTGTAGTGAGTCATAAAAGGACTGGCTATTTCATTTTAAAGTAGAATGTACTTCTTTTTTTTAATCAAAGCTGTCTGAGAGTAGGACCTAAACGGGGATAACATTACTCTTTAACAAGGAGCTTATGACTGCTTCTGCATAAGGACATACTTATTACCAAGCCTAATATAGAAGAATAATAAAATAAATGTAGAAGAATAAGACAAGCTTTTACATATGAAGTTAAAATAAAGCGTCATGGTTATGGAACGGCTGCAGCAAGTGGGCGGATGTGTTGGGGTAGGCGTGTGGCTTGTGGGAACACTGGGCTGTATCATTGGGCTGATATGTGGTATAATAGTACTGTACAGTAGCACTGGGTCTGATATGTGGTATACTATTACTGTACAGTAGCACTGGGTCTGATTACGCTGTGGGTAGGACTGTAGGTAGGACTGTGGGTAGGACTGTGGGTGGTTGTAGTAGTGTGGTGTAGCAGTGGTCTGATACTAGTAGACCTTCGTCTCTCCTCTCCACAGCGTCTATAATGAGGCCTGTCTGTATCAGGACCTCAGAGTGGCATGTGGCTGGTGTCACAGTGATCTGCTCCAGGCCATGCTGTGGTTGTGGCTCAGGCTCTGCTCTGTCCTGCTGTGACAATACAATAGGCCTACCCCATAATGTCTTTATGACCTGGCTCTCAGAAGACAAAGACCATACAGCATCTATCAAGTAGTCAACCCAAAACATGTTTTTATATATATATATATATATATATATATATATATATATATATATATGCTAATATGGTGTATTTACAGATTGTGAGAGAAACTGCTGCTTGATTCGTGAATGTGAATTGACCATGTTAGAGCAGTATGTCTATGTACAGTTGTCACTAATAGTTACCACTTCATGGTAGTATGTTGTTGGTGATGTAGGGGTTAATCTGTGTTGTACAGCATGTCATCATCATGGCATCTCCACACTGTTAATCTGTGTTCATATAGACAGTACAGCATGGCATCTCCACACTGTTAATCTGTGTTCATATAGACAGTACAGCATGGCATCTCCACACTGTTAATCTGTGTTCATATAGACAGTACAGCATGGCATCTCTACACTGTTAATCTGTGTTCATATAGACAGTACAGCATGGCATCTCCACACTGTTAATCTGTGTTCATATAGACAGTACAGCATGGCATCTCCACACTGTTAATCTGTGTTCATATAGACAGTACAGCATGGCATCTCTACACTGTTAATCTGTGTTCATATAGACAGTACAGCATGGCATCTCCACACTGTTAATCTGTGTTCATATAGACAGTACAGCATGGCATCTCCACACTGTTAATCTGTGTTCATATAGACAGTACAGCATGGCATCTCCACACTGTTAATCTGTGTTCATATAGACAGTACAGCATGGCATCTCCACACTGTTAATCTGTGTTCATATAGACAGTACAGCATGGCATCTCCACACTGTTAATCTGTGTTCATATAGACAGTACAGCATGGCATCTCTACACTGTTAATCTGTGTTCATATAGACAGTACAGCATGGCATCTCCACACTGTTAATCTGTGTTCATATAGACAGTACAGCATGGCATCTCCACACTGTTAATCTGTGTTCATATAGACAGTACAGCATGGCATCTCCACACTGTTAATCTGTGTTCATATAGACAGTACAGCATGGCATCTCTACACTGTTAATCTGTGTTCATATAGACAGTACAGCATGGCATCTCCACACTGTTAATCTGTGTTCATATAGACAGTACAGCATGGCATCTCCACACTGTTAATCTGTGTTCATGTAGACAGTACAGCATGGCATCTCCACACTGTTAATCTGTGTTCATATAGACAGTAATCTGGAGTTGACCCACTGTTAAAAATCATTGTAATGCCAGCTCTGGCTTTATGTGCAGATATCCTATCAACATCATTACTGTCTCTAGGCCTACTTCAACCCGCTGATTTGTCATTTTACTATACCCTAAAAACGTAATATATAAATCAGAGAAACAAATCCCCAAAATGGGTTAATGGGTTGCGTCCGAAATAGTACCATATTCCCTACATAGGGCAATAGAACCTGATCAAAAGTAGTGCACTATAAAGGAAATAGGGTACCATTTTGGGCTCAGCCATGTTCTCTTGTTACCTCTGACAGCGATCATCAGTCCAGACTTCTATGTCTGTGGGTTTGAGTGAAATGGTTCATTTCCTCACACTGGGTGATGAATGTATGACTGCTGCTGGTGGTGTGGATAATTAGATTTCCTTTGAGCTAAGCCCTCTGGCCCTGTGGCCCTCTGGCCCTGTGGCCCTGTGGCCCTCTGGCCCTGTAATCGTAATCACATGGATCCATTTGTCTCCCCAGTCATTAAGTCATGAAGCAGTTCAGTAATATTACCTTAGTTATTGCCTCAGTCCCCCTGAAGGAGCTGGAGTCTGTTAGTGAAGACAAAGAGACTGCCTGGGTTATACCAGAGAGGAAGATGTGACGCGAGAGGGATAATCTGTCTTCCCCAGCAGTTGCCGTTTTTGTGTGTGTGTGTGGGGGGTTGTGCCTGATCATCACTAGTTACCACAGTCACAAAGTCTCAAATCAAATTTTATTGGTCACATACACATATACAGCAGATGTTATTGTGGGTTTAGTGAAATGCTTGTGTTCCTAGCTTCAACAGTGCAGTAGTATCTAACAGTTCACAACGATACACACTAATCTAAAAGTAAAATAATGGAATTAAGAAATATATAAATATTAGATTGAGCCATGTTGGAGTGTCATAGACTAGAATACAGTAGAATAGAATACAGTATATACATATGACATGACTAAAGCAGTATGTAAACATTCTTTAAACATTATTAAAGTGACTAGTGTTCTGTTATTAAAGTGATTCCAAGTCTCTATGTATATAGGGCAGCAGCCTCTAAGGTGCAGGGTTGCGTAACCGAGGTGGAAGCCGGCTAGTGATGGCTATTTAACAATCTGATGGCCTTGAAATTGAGATTGAAAAACAGCTTCTATCTCTCGATCCCAGTTTTGATGCACCTGAGATTGAAAAACAGGTTCTGGTTGTCTCATTGATGATCCCAGCCTGCTGTAGATGTCCTGGAGGGCAGGTAGTTTGCCCCAGGTGATGCGTTGGTCAGATCGCACCACCCCCTGGAGAGCCCTGTGGTTGTGGGCGGCGTGGTTGCCGTACCAGGCGGTGATACAGCTCGACATCTGTAAAAGTTTGTGGGTTTTAGGGGCCTCAGCCTCCTGAGGTTAAAGAGGTGCTGCTGCGCCTTCTTCACTTGTCAGTGATGTGTACGCCGAGGAACTTGAAGCTTTCCACCTTCTTCACTTGTCAGTGATGTGTACGCCGAGGAACTTGAAACTTTCCACCTTCTTCTCTTGTCAGTGATGTGTACGCCGAGGAACTTGAAGCTTTCCACCTTCTTCACTTGTCAGTGATGTGTACGCCGAGGAACTTGAAGCTTTCCACCTTCTCCACTGCGGTCCCTTCGATGTGGTTAGGGACGTGCTCCCTCTGCTGTTTCCTGAAGTTCACAATCAGCTCCTTTGTTTTGTTTACGTTGAGGGAGAGGTAATTTACCTGCCACCACTCCACCAGGGCCCTCACCTCCTCCCTGTAGGCTGTCTCATCATTGTTGATAATCAAGCCTACCACTGTTGTGTCGTCTGCAAACTTGATGATTGAGTTGGAGGCATGCATTGCAACGTAGTCATCGGTAAACAGGGAGTACAGGAGGGGGCTGAGCACGCACCCTTGTGGGGCCCCTGTTTTGAGGATCAGCGAAGTGGAGGTGTTGTTTCCTACCTTCACCACATGGGGGGCGACCCGTTAGGAATTCCAGGACCCAGTTGCAAAGGGCTGGGTTCAGACCCAGGGCTTAAGGATGAGCTTGGAGGGCACTATGGTGTTGAATGCTGAGCTATAGTCAATGAGCAGCGTTTTTACGTAGGAATTCCTCTTGTCTAGATGAGATAGGGCAGTGTGCAGTGTGATGGCGATTGCATCGTCTGTGGATCTATTGGGGCGGTAAGTAAATTGCAGTGGGTCTAGAGTGTCAGGTAGGGTAGAGCTGATATGATCCTTGACTAGTCTCTCAAAGCACATGATGATGGAAGTTAGTGCTACTGAGCGATAAGTAATTTAGTTCAATTACCTTTGCCCACCCTCCTATTTCTACAATTTATCTTCTTAAAATGTGATTTTAAACCTAACCACACTGCTAACCTTATGCCTATCCATACCCTTAAAATTACATTTAAACCAAGAGCAAATTTTTGTTTTCAGGAATACGATACATTGACTTTGTGGCTGTGTAACCGTTCTGCATGTTCACACACGTATATGCCCTGTCAATGGCTAGAATAGTCCCACCTGATCTTGCCTCCTCCCTACTGCCTTCCTGCCATTTGTTAACATTTATTTACATTGTTAGAGTGGCCAATAGAGAATCTGGTCAATATAATGGATCGATCATCTGTGTTTATAGGGATATGGTTGGATAAACTAGGAGAGTACCCTTGACTTTATCTCCTGATGATGATGATGATGATGACGCTGTTTCTGGTCATCAAGTAATTATTCTATACAATGACATCTTACTCCTGTGAAGCCTTGAACAGATCGTGATCCTGTCCTCCGTTCGTATGGTCAGGTGGGGCCTCCTCTTTCTCCATAGTTGCACTATGATTTTCTATTAATTCACACCATTCCAATGCTTCGACAATCTATGAAGAAAAGTAAGCATGGATACCCTCCAGGGAAAAGAGTCTGTATTCGTAATGCAGCTTGTTTCACAGTGTTCTCACCTACTCATCTCTATTTCTTCAGGTGAAAAGGTGCTTGTGCTCCTTCTCCCTGTGAATGTCTGTCGCCATGGCGAAGCGTGAGACGGGCAGCACCAGCCCAGTGGTTCGGCAGATAGACAAACAGTTCCTGGTCTGCAGCATCTGTCTGGACCACTACCACAACCCTAAAGTCCTGCCCTGCCTACACACCTTCTGTGAGAAGTAAGTCTCTACCATACACCCACACCTAACCACTACCACAACCCTAAAGTCATGCCCTGCCTACACACCTTCTGTGAGAAGTAAGTCTCTACCATACACCCACACCTAACCACTACCACAACCCTAAAGTCATGCCCTGCCTACACACCTTCTGTGAGAAGTAAGTCTCTACCATACACCCACACCTAACCACTACCACAACCCTAAAGTCCTGCCCTGCCTACACACCTTCTGTGAGAAGTAAGTCTCTACCATACACCCACACCTAACCACTACCACAACCCTAAAGTCCTGCCCTGCCTACACACCTTCTGTGAGAAGTAAGTCTCTACCATACACCCTATACCAGGGATCATCAACTAAATTCAGCCGCAGGCCGATTTGTTCTTGAGCAGATGAACATAATGACAAATCATCTGTAGACTGCTGATTGACCGCTAGAAGCCCAAACAGATATAATATTTGACTAAAACATCATCATTTCAAAACTTGCTTACATTTGTATATGATTACATATATCTCTATCATGCGTGGGAATACTTTGGAACAGATGTCCAAAATGAAAATCACTTGGAGCTGATTTGCTGGTGTTTTTACAGTCTTTTATGTCCAACAATAATTTGTATTTTTTTAAATGTGCTTTTTGGCTCAGAACTTGGGGGGGGGGGGGCAAATACAATCACAGCCAGTTGGGGAACCCTACCCTACACCCTAACCACTAACGCAACACTGAAATCCTGCTCTGACTACACACCTTCTGTGAGAAGAGATTTGAACCCTACCTCTCCCTAACCTTAACTACTGGCACAATCCCAAGGTTCTGCTGGGGTTTGGTAGATCCTGCTGTGTGTAGGTGGAAATGAACTCAAATGAATGGTCTTTGCAAAACTACTTTACCAGATGTATTTCTCACTTATTTTAATCTAAGGAAAATGTATTTCCTGCCCTGCAATAGTGAGTTGTTGAACTAGGTCAGGACATGAGGTAATGTTTGCGAGAAAGGGTAAGTTATTGCGGCATAAAGTCATGAGAGTCATGTGTTATGGTATTAAGTCATGAGAGTCATGTGTTATGGTATTAAGTCATGAGAGTCATGTGTTATGGTATAAAGTCATGAGAGTCATGTGTTATGGTATAAAGTCATGAGAGTCATGTGTTATGGCATAAAGTCATGAGAGTCATGTGTTATGGTATAAAGTCATGAGAGTCATGTGTTATGGCATAAAGTCATGAGAGTCATGTGTTATGGTATAAAGTCATGAGAGTCATGTGTTATGGCATAAAGTCATGAGAGTCATGTGTTATGGTATAAAGTCATCATGTGTTAGGTAGTCATGTGTTATGGTATAAAGTCATGAGTCATGTGTTATGGTATAAAGTCATGTCATGTTTATGGTATAAAGTCATGAGAGTCATGTGTTATGGTATAAAGTCATGAGTCAGTCATGTGTTATGGTATAAAGTCATGAGAGTCATGTGTTATGGTATAAAGTCATGAGAGTCATGTGTTATGGCATAAAGTCATGAGGCATAGTCATGTGTTATGGTATAAAGTCATGAGAGTCATGTGTTATGGTATAAAGTCATGAGAGTCATGTGTTATGGTATAAAGTCATGAGAGTCATGTGTTATGTTAAAGTCATGAGAGTCATAATGGTATAAAGTCATGAGAGTCAGTCATGTGTTATGGTATAAAGTCATGAGAGTCATGTGTTATGGCATAAAGTCATGAGAGTCATGTGTTATGGTATAAAGTCATGAGAGTCATGTGTTATGGTATAAAGTCATGAGAGTCATAAAGTCATGAGAGTCATGTGTTATGGTCATAAAGTCATGTGTTATGGTCATGAGAGTCATGTGTTATAAATAAAGTCATGAGAGTCATGTGTTATGGTATAAAGTCATGAGAGTCATGTGTTATGGTATAAAGTCATGAGAGTCATGTGTTATGGTATAAAGTCATGAGAGTCATGTGTTATGGTATAAAGTCATGAGAGTCATGTGTTATGGTATAAAGTCATGAGAGTCATGTGTTATGGTATAAAGTCATGAGAGTCATGTGTTATGGTATAAAGTCATGAGAGTCATGTGTTATGGTATAAAGTCATGAGAGTCATGTGTTATGGCATAAAGTCATGAGAGTCATGTGTTATGGTATAAAGTCATGAGAGTCATGTGTTATGGTATAAAGTCATGAGAGTCATGTGTTATGGTATAAAGTCATGAGATGTGTTATGTCATCATGTGTTATGGCATAAAGTCATGAGAGTCATGTGTTATGGTATAAAGTCATGAGAGTCATGTGTTATGGTATAAAGTCATGAGAGTCATGTGTTATGGTATAAAGTCATGAGAGTCATGTGTTATGGTATAAAGTCATGAGAGTCATGTGTTATGGTATAAAGTCATGAGAGTCATGTGTTATGGTATAAAGTCATGAGAGTCATGTGTTATGGCATAAAGTCATGAGAGTCATGTGTTATGGTATAAAGTCATGAGAGTCATGTGTTATGGTATAAAGTCATGAGAGTCATGTGTTATGGTATAAAGTCATGAGAGTCATGTGTTATGGTATAAAGTCATGAGAGTCATGTGTTATGGTATAAAGTCATGAGAGTCATGTGTTATGGCATAAAGTCATGAGAGTCATGTGTTATGGTATAAAGTCATGAGAGTCATGTGTTATGGCATAAAGTCATGAGAGTCATGTGTTATGGTATAAAGTCATGAGAGTCATGTGTTATGGTATAAAGTCATGAGAGTCATGTGTTATGGTATAAAGTCATGAGAGTCATGTGTTATGGTATAAAGTCATGAGAGTCATGTGTTATGGCATAAAGTCATGAGAGTCATGTGTTATGGTATAAAGTCATGAGAGTCATGTGTTATGGTATAAAGTCATGAGAGTCATGTGTTATGGTATAAAGTCATGAGAGTCATGTGTTATGGTATAAAGTCATGAGAGTCATGTGTTATGGTATAAAGTCATGAGAGTCATGTGTTATGGTATAAAGTCATGAGAGTCATGTGTTATGGTATAAAGTCATGAGAGTCATGTGTTATGGCATAAAGTCATGAGAGTCATGTGTTATGGTATAAAGTCATGAGAGTCATGTGTTATGGTATATCATGAAGTCATGTGTTATGAGTCATGTCATGTTTATGGCATAAAGTCATGAGAGTCATGTGTTATGGTATAAAGTCATGAGAGTCATGTGTTATGGTATAAAGTCATGAGAGTCATGTGTTATGGTATAAAGTCATGAGAGTCATGTGTTATGGTATAAAGTCATGAGAGTCATGTGTTATGGTATAAAGTCATGAGAGTCATGTGTTATGGTATAAAGTCATGAGAGTCATGTGTTATGGTATAAAGTCATATAAAGTCATAAAGTCATGAGTCATGTGTTATGGTATAAAGTCATGAGAGTCATGTGTTATGGCATAAAGTCATGAGAGTCATGTGTTATGGTATAAAGTCATGAGAGTCATGTGTTATGGTAAAGTCAAAGTCATGAGAGTCATGTGTTATGGTATAAAGTCATGAGAGTCATGTGTTATGGTATAAAGTCATGAGAGTCATGTGTTATGGTATAAAGTCATGAGAGTCATGTGTTATGGTATAAAGTCATGAGAGTCATGTGTTATGGTATAAAGTCATGAGAGTCATGTGTTAAAGTCATGAGAGTCATGTGTTATAAAAGTCATGAGAGTCATGTGTTATGGTATAAAGTCATGAGAGTCATGTGTTATGGTATAAAGTCATGAGAGTCATGTGTTATGGTATAAAGTCATGAGAGTCATGTGTTATGGCATAAAGTCATGAGAGTCATGTGTTATGGCATAAAGTCATGAGAGTCATGTGTTATGGTATAAAGTCATGAGAGTCATGTGTTATGGTATAAAGTCATGAGAGTCATGTGTTATGGTATAAAGTAATGAGAGTCATGTGTTATGGCATAAAGTCATGAGAGTCATGTGTTATGGTATAAAGTCATGAGAGTCATGTGTTATGGTATAAAGTCATGAGAGTCATGTGTTATGGCATAAAGTCATGAGAGTCATGTGTTATGGTATAAAGTCATGAGAGTCATGTGTTATGGTATAAAGTCATGAGAGTCATGTGTTATGGTATAAAGTCATGAGAGTCATGTACAGTATGTGTATGCCAGAGATTTCCTTATCAGCTTGGCTTCCCAGTGACTTAAGGTGACAGGCAGTCTCCCCGGGCCTGGTGGAGCGAGAGCAGGGTGCATTCTCCTGAGGGTGCCAGGCTACTGCTGCTTCACCCATCCCACCACATATTCACATGAAGAGGAGGGGCCACAAGCACCTTTCAGCTGGAGAGGGAGAGGGTGAGAGAGGAAGGAGAACACAGAGGAACAGTGAGCATTCTCCTGATGGTGGCACAGTCCACAGTGGTGCTGCCAGCTAGCAGCTCTTTCCACCCCTGCTACTCTCACTTGACAGGAATGCTCTCATCAGCACTCTCTGCCCTCCATATTGCCAGACACAGCTCACTGACATCTGCTCTGTCCTCTGCCCTGTCTGTTCTGTTCAAGTCATCTTCTGGAGAGGACTGCAGCACTGTTGTAAGCTCCTTGACTTAACCCTTTGTATTGGTGCCAATTGGTGAAAGGGTTGACATTTGTCTAAATGTGATGAGCACCATTAACTTGACATGGTTTATAACAAGCCATCCCTGTTGTTCTCCTCTCTTTTCCAGATGCCTCCAGAACTACATCCCCCCTCAGTCTCTGACACTATCGTGTCCCGTGTGTCGTCAGACGTCCATCCTGCCAGAGAAGGGCGTGGCCGCGCTGCAGAACAACTTCTTCATAACCAACCTGATGGAGGTGCTGCAGAGGGACCCAGAGTGTTCTCCTCCAGAGGCCTGCAGTGTGCTGGAGTCAGTCAGTGCTGCTGCCGCCTGCCAGCCGCTCTCCTGCCCCAACCACGAGGGCAAGGTAGGCTTCTATTACCCCTCTGCTGCCCCAACAAAGTGGGAAAGGTCTGGCATCTAATTGATGACACATTGGCGTCGCTGACTGTTAGTGAACACAACTGATTTTAGATCAGTACCTGTATCCACAAAACATTTCAGAGCTGGAGGGCAGATCTAGAATCTGTCCATATAATCTGATTCATTATGATCTAAAAGGCCAAACTGATCCTAGATCATCACTCCTACTATGAGACGCTTAGTTGATATGCGCCATGGACTAGCTAAATCAGTACGTATCTGAGTTGAAGAAGAATGTCTGTGGGCCGACCTTGCCAGTTTTTTATTGAAGTGAGCCTTTTGTTCACAATTGTGGATTCACACCAATTACAAGCCCCTAAACATTGAGTAAATGTATCCATGTTTGACCTTGTCACTGTATGAACCTGCCTGGTCTGTGGTGAGTCATCATGTGTGTTGAGCTGTGCTGTGTGTTGCTCCCCTCCGCCCCCTGCAGGTGATGGAGTTCTACTGCGAGTCGTGTGAGACTGCCATGTGTTTGGAGTGTACTGAAGGAGAGCACAGGGAACATGTGACTGTCCCTCTGAGAGATGTCTTGGAGCAACAGAAAGCAGCCCTGAAAACCCAGCTGGATGCCATACGCAACAGGTACTGGATGGTAAAACGGTCTATACTGCTCAGTCTGTAATGATGGATGGTTTTAGGGTTGTTAAAGCCCTATTCTGAGTTCATTGACCACTGTGTGTGTACACACTGGATAAGTCTGGTAAGTGCAATGACAAAGTACCAGAGTGCAGTTTTCCAGTCTCTAGGTTTCAGCTTCTAATGGAGGACTGAAGATCGATGGAAATTTCACACACATTTAGGCAGTTCCTCTGTTCATGCGCGTTGGTTACTTGATCTGACTGTAAAGTTGTGACAGTATACTGTTTCCTCTTCCTGTCCCAGGCTGCCCCAGCTGAGGGCTGCTATAGAGCTGGTAGGGGAGATCTCCAAGCAGCTGACTGACAGGAAGAACGAGGCGGTGACAGAGATCAGCAGTACCTTTGAGGAGCTAGAGAGGGCGCTACACCTCAGGAAGACCACCCTCATCACTGACCTGGAGAACATCTGCTGCACCAAGCAGAAGGTACCTGCAACCGGATTAGGTCTGCTGTTCCAAATGACACCCTATTTCCTAGTTAGTGCACTACTTTTGACCAGGACCTGATCAAAGGTAGGGCACTGTATAAGGAATAGGGGGTCATTTGGGACACATTTGGGTCTATCTCTCTCTTACTTCTGTGAATGACTATCTCTCGACTCTCTTTCTCTCTCGGTCTTACCGCTTTTTCTCCCTTTCTCTTCACTCTGTTTCTGACTACCTACCTACCTACCTACCTACCATTCTCTCTCTCTCCTCTCCTCCCTGTCTCCAACTATCCCTCTCTCCTCCTCCCTGTCTCCAACTATTCCTCCTTCCTCTCCTCCCTCTCTTAGCATCTCTCCTCTTCTCTCTGTCTGTAGGTGCTCCAGGCCCAGCTCTCCTCGCTCCTGCAGGGTAAGGACAACATCCAGAGCTGCAGTAGTTTTACGGAGCAGGCTCTGAGCCATGGCAGTGCTACAGAGGTTCTGCTGGTCCAGAAACAGATGGGAGAGAGGGTCAGCGCCCTGGCCCGACACACCTACCCAGAACAGGTTTGTGGACACGTTTATTTGTTTGTTTCACATATATACATAGCCTATATCATCATTGTATATGTCCCAAATGGGCCCCGGTCAAATGTAGTGTACTATATAGGGAATAGGTTGCCATTCGGGATGAAGGCATAGGGATGCTGGTTAAACGTAACAAGCCTTCCCTTGCCCCCTCCCAGCCCCATGAGAACAGCCATCTTGACTGCCAGGTAGAGACAGAGGGTCTTCGTCGTTCCATCCAGAATCTGGGTGTGCTCATCACCACAGGAGCCGTAGGCCACACCTCCGTCGCCACGGGAGAGGGACTACGCCATACCCTGGTTAGCCAGCACACCACTGTCACCGTGACGACCAAGGACAAGGACAGTGAGCTGGTGAAGACGGGCAACGCGGTGCTGCGGGCCGAGATCGTGTCGATGGATGGGGCGGTAACCACGGAGACAGAGGTGGTGGATAATAAGAATGGGACGTATGAGGTGAGGATAATTGTACTTTGTGTATGACATCTAACTTGCAATATATGTATTATGTTAATGTATGTAACGTACAGTTGAAGTCGGAAGTTTACATAGACTTAGGTTGGAGTCATTAACTCATTTTTCAACCACTCCACAAATTTCTAGTTTTGGCAAGTCGTTTAGGACATCTACTTTCTGCATGACACAAGTCATTTTTCCAACAATTGTTTACAGACAGATTATTTCACTTATAATTCACTGTATCACAAAAAAAATCAAAAAAATGATGTCATGGCTTTAGAAGCTTCTGATAGGCTAATTGACATCATTTGAGTCAATTGGAGGTGTGCCTGTGGATGTATTTCAAGGCCTACCTTCAAACTCAGTGCGTCTTTGCTTGACATCATGGGAAAATCTAAATAAATCAGCCAAGACATCAGAAAAACAATTGTAGACCTTCACAAGTCTGGTTCATCCTTGGGAGCAATTTCCAAATGCCTGAAAGTACCACGTTCATCTGTACAAACAATAGTATGCAAGTATAAACACCATGGGACCACGCAGTCGTCATACCGCTCAGGAAGGAGGGCATAAGTTAAAAGTGCACATCGATCCCAGAACAACAGCAAAGGACCTTGTGAAGATACTGGAGGAAACAGGTACAGAAGTATCTATATACACAGTAAAACGAGTCCTATATCGAAATAACCTGAAACGCCACTCAGCAAGGAAGAAGCCACTGCTCCAAAATCTCCATAACAAAGCCAGACTACGGTTTGCAACTGCACATGGGGACAAAGATTGTACTTTTTGGAGAAATATCCTCTGGTCTGATGAAACAAAAATAGAACTGTTTGCCCATAATGACCATCGTTATGTTTGGAGGAAAAAGGGGGAGGCTTGCGAGCCGAAGAACACCATCCCAACCGTGAAGCAAGGGGTCGCAGCATCATGTTGTGGAGGTGCTTTGCTGCAGGAGGGACTGGTGCACTTCACAAAATAGATGTGATCATGAGGAAGGACAATTATGTGGATATATTGAATCTCAAGACATCAGTCAGGAAGTTAAAGCTTGGTCACAAATGGGTCTTCCAAATGGACAATGACCCCAAGCATACTTCCAAAGTTGTGGCAAAATGGCTTAAGGACAACAAAGTCAAGGTATTGCAGTGGCCACCACAAAGCCCTGACCTCAATCCCATAGAACATTTGTGGGCAGAACTGAAAAAGCGTGTGTGAGCAAGGAGGCCTACAAACCTGACTCAGTTCCACCAGCTCTGTCAGTAGGAATGGGCCAAAATTCACCCAAATTATTGTGGGAAGCTTGTGGAAGGCTACCTGAAACGTTTGACCCAAGTTAAACTATTTAAATGCAATGCTACCACATACTAATTGAGTGTATGTAAACTTCTGACCCACTGGGAATGTGATGAAGGAAATTATAAAGCTGAAATAAATCATTCTCTCTACTGTTATTCTGACATTTCACATTCTTAAAATAAAGTGGTGATCGTAACTGACCTAAAACCGGGATTTTTACTAAGATTAAATGTCAGGAATTGTGAAAAACTGAGTTTAAATGTATTTGGCTAAGGTGTAAACTTCCGACTTCAACTGTATGTATTGTGTCAATTGTTTAATGTACAGTGTTTATTTTGTATACAGCAGGACTGTCTAGGACTATATTCCCCTGGAGGTGCCTGATAAGGTTCTGTTCCATAATATTCTGCAGGTGGGCTATACCATGCGCTCTGAGGGGGAGTTCTCCTTCTCTCTCCTCCTGTACGAGCAGCCGGTCAGGGGCAGTCCGTTCCGGCTGCGTGCTGTCAAGCCCTCGGACGTCCTGCAGTCTCCAGACGATGTGAAGAGGAGGGTGAAGAGTCCTAGTGGGACGGGGGGCCACATCAGGCAGAAGGCTGTGAGGAGACCCTCCAGTATGTACAGCACCACCAAGAAGAAGGAGAACCCCATCGAGGATGAACTCATCTACAGAGTCGGTAGGTGCAGATCATACAGACATGTAGTAAATCCCTGTTTAATATTAGTCTAACTCTGTGGTACAGCTGCTCATATTGACTTTTTAGTCATTTAGGGGATTATCGTTTGACTTAAAAGAAGTGGATTTAACTAAAGTCGGTAAGACAATAACAAGTCATATTGCAAGTAAACACATTTTAAAAACAGCGTTCTTTGCTACGCTCTTTGATAATCAGTTAAAAAACCAGCCATGGGAAAAGAAGGGAATACAACACATTGGTTCAATGCTCCTATCATTTTTTAAGCACTATTACTGATGAATACATTCACATTTGACTTGTTATTTTACTCTTGTATCCAGAGGCAGTGCATGCAACTGAAGTTTGTACAGTAAGACTAAAGTAAGACCTCCACAAATCACGATCAAGTTGGATAATAGCTCTCTTAGTTATCTCAAAGTGCAGGCTGCAGGGTACAGACAATGCTGTGGGAAATACGCACACTTTGTTTCACTGCTCCCAGCAATCTTACTGATGAAGATCTTTTGAGGTCTCTGTGATAACTCGTGACTGCTATTTAGCCCTTGGGCCCATGGACACAGTCTGTGTTCTTATTATATGTTTGACTCAGTCTTCTTACTGGATGTGTGATGGTTTGACTCAGTATTCTTACTGGATGTGTGATGGTTTGACTCAGTATTCTTACTGGATGTGTGATGGTTTGACTCAGTATTCTTATTGGATGTGTGATGGTTTGACTCATTATTCTTACTGGATGTGTGATGGTTTGACTCAGTATTCTTACTGGATGTGTGATGGTTTGACTCAGTATTCTTACTGGATGTGTGATGGTTTGACTCAGTATTCTTACTGGATGTGTGATGGTTTGACTCAGTATTCTTATTGGATGTGTGATGGTTTGACTCATTATTCTTACTGGATGTGTGATGGTTTGACTCAGTATTCTTACTGGATGTGTGATGGTTTGACTCAGTATTCTTACTGGATGTGTGATGGTTTGACTCAGTATTCTTACTGGATGTGTGATGGTTTGACTCAGTATTCTTACTGGATGTGTGATGGTTTGACTCAGTATTCTTACTGGATGTGTGATGGTTTGACTCAGTATATCTTACTGGATGTGTGATGGTTTGACTTACTGGATGTGTGATGGTTTGACTCAGTATTCTTATTGGATGTGTGATGGTTTGACTCAGTATTCTTACTGGATGTGTGATGGTTTGACTCAGTATTCTTACTGGATGTGTGATGGTTTGACTCATTCTTACTGGATGTGTGATGGTTTGACTCATTCTTACTGGATGCGTGATGGTTTGACTCATTCTTACTGGATGTGTGATGGTTTGACTCATTCTTACTGGATGTGTGATGGTTTGACTCAGTCTTCTTACTGGATGTGTGATGGTTTGACTCAGTATTCTTACTGGATGTGTGATGGTTTGACTCATTCTTACTGGATGTGTGATGGTTTGACTCAGTCTTCTTACTGGATGTGTGATGGTTTGACTCAGTCTTATTACTGGATGTGTGATGGTTTGACTCATTCTTACTGGATGTGTGATGGTTTGACTCAGTCTTATTACTGGATGTGTGATGGTTTGACTCATTCTTACTGGATGTGTGATGGTTTGACTCATTCTTACTGGATGTGTGATGGTTTGACTCAGTCTTCTTTCTAGATGTGTGATGGTTTGACTCAGTATTCTTACTGGATGTGTGATGGTTTGACTCATTCTTATTGGATGTGTGTATTTGACAGGAACCAGAGGGAGAGATAAAGCAGAGTTTACAAACCTCCAGGGAATCTTCCAGCAACGGACGTATTAGTGGCTGGATGTATACAGTGAGACTACAGCCATACAACCAGTTTGACTACAGCCATACTTACTGGATGTGTGATGGTTTGACTCATTCAACCAGTTACTGGACTACAGCCATACAACCAGTGTATAGAGGTGAGACTACAGCCATACAACCAGTGTATACTTACAGCCATACAACCAGTGTATACAGGTGAGACTACAGCCATACAACCAGTGTATACAGGTGAGACTACAGCCATACAACCAGTTCTTACAGCCATACAACCAGTGTATACAGGTGAGACTACAGCCATACAACCAGTGTTTGAGACTACAGCCATTCTGTATAGAGGTGAGACTACAGCCATACAACCAGTGTATAGGTGAGACTACAGCCATACAACCAGTGTTTACAACCAGTGTGGTGAGACTACAGCCATACCCAGTGTATAGGGAGACTACAGCCATACAACCAGTGTAGAGGTGAGACTACAGCCAACAACCAGTGTATACAGGTGAGACTACAGCCACAACCAGTGTATACAGGTGAGACAGCCATACAACCAGTGTATAGAGGTGAGACTACAGCCATACAACCAGTGTATACAGGTGAGACTACAGCCATACAACCAGTGTATAGAGGTGAGACTACAGCCATACAACCAGTGTATACAGGTGAGACTACAGCCATACAACCAGTGAGACTACAGCCATACAACCAGTGTATACAGGTGAGACTACAGCCATACAACCAGTGTATAGTGAGACTACAGCCATACAACCAGTGAGACTACAGCCATACAACCAGTGTATACAGGTGAGACTACAGCCATACAACCAGTGTATACAGGTGAGACTACAGCCATACAACCAGTGTATACAGGTGAGACTACAGCCATACAACCAGTGTATACTACAGCCATACAACCAGTGAGACTACAGCCATACAACCAGTGTATACAGGTGAGACTACAGCCATACAACCAGTGTATACAGGTGAGACTACAGCCATACAACCAGTGTATAGAGGTGAGACTACAGCCATACAACCAGTGTATAGAGGTGAGACTACAGCCATACAACCAGATACAGGTAAGACTACAGCCATACAACCAGTGTATACAGGTGAGACTACAGCCATACAACCAGTGTATACAGGTGAGACTACAGCCATACAACCAGTGTATACAGGTGAGACTACAGCCATACAACCAGTGTATACAGGTGAGACTACAGCCATACAACCAGTGTATACAACCAGTGTATACAGGTGAGACTACAGCCATACAACCAGTGTATACAGGTGAGACTACAGCCATACAACCAGTGTATACAGGTGAGACTACAGCCATACAACCAGTGTATACAGGTGAGACTACAGCCATACAACCAGTGTATACAGGTGAGACTACAGCCATACAACCAGTGTATACAGGTGAGACTACAGCCATACAACCAGTGTATACAGGTGAGACTACAGCCATACAACCAGTGTATACAGGTGAGACTACAGCCATACAACCAGTGTATACAGGTGAGACTACAGCCATACAACCAGTGTATA
The DNA here is from genome assembly GCF_023373465.1 of Oncorhynchus keta. Taxonomy (NCBI): domain Eukaryota; kingdom Metazoa; phylum Chordata; class Actinopteri; order Salmoniformes; family Salmonidae; genus Oncorhynchus; species Oncorhynchus keta. The sequence goes on along the minus strand of NC_068438.1, from coordinate 17,940,447 downwards.
GAGGTGAGACTACAGCCATACAACCAGTGTATAGAGGTGAGACTACAGCCATACAACCAGTGTATACAGGTGAGACTACAGCCATACAACCAGTGTATACAGGTGAGACTACAGCCATACAACCAGTGTATAGAGGTGAGACTACAGCCATACAACCAGTGTACCACAGTACAACCAGTGTATACAGGTGAGACTACAGCCATACAACCAGTGTATAGAGGTGAGACTACAGCCATACAACCAGTGTATACAGGTGAGACTACAGCCATACAACCAGTTGTATAGATACAACCAGTGTATAGAGAGACTACAGCCATACAACCAGTGTATACAGGTGAGACTACAGCCATACAACCAGTGTATACAGGTGAGACTACAGCCATACAACCAGTGTATACAGGTGAGACTACAGCCATACAACCAGTGTATACAGGTGAGACTAACCAGTGTATACAGGTAAGACTACAGCCATACAACCAGTGTATACAGGTGAGACTACAGCCATACAACCAGTGTATAGAGGTGAGACTACAGCCATACAACCAGTGTATAGAGGTGAGACTACAGCCATACAACCAGTGTATACAGGTGAGACTACAGCCATACAACCAGTGTATACAGGTGAGACTACAGCCATACAACCAGTGTATACAGGTGAGACTACAGCCATACAACCAGTGTATACAGGTGAGACTACAGCCATACAACCAGTGTATACAGGTGAGACTACAGCCATACAACCAGTGTATACAGGTGAGACTACAGCCATACAACCAGTGTATACAGGTAAGACTACAGCCATACAACCAGTGTATACAGGTGAGACTACAGCCATACAACCAGTGTATAGAGGTGAGACTACAGCCATATACAACCAGTGTATACAGGTGAGACTACAGCCATACAACCAGTGATAGAAAGGTAACCATGTGTATAAGTGACAGTGTGCAGAGTGGAATGAGTGTAAACATGAATGGATGCAAAGCAGAAAATGTATTAGGTTAAGGCTAAATTTTCAATCATAGTATCACAGGTCTAACACATATTTCAGGGCAAATCTCAAATGCCACATTGTCCCTTTTAGAAAAAGATGATCTCAAATCCAAATCTGTTTGAGTGTTGTTGTTCCGCTATTCTTATCCAGGTCTTCTCAAACGATGGGGCATTCAAGCTGAGGTTTGGGGTCAGGGGTCGGTCGCCGGGGCAACTGCAGCGCCCCACTGGGGTCACCGTGGATATGAACGGTGACATCATCGTGGCCGACTACGACAACCGCTGGGTCAGCATCTTCTCCTCCGACGGAAAGTTCAAGGTGAGAGGTCATCAGGTCACTCTAGGAGACTGGTCTTGAGAAAGACCTCGAGCTGAAACATCAACATTAAACAGTCTCTACTATATCCCCTCTCCTTGTATGTTCTATACATACCAGATGCACTGAGCTTTCCCATAGCTGCTCCTCAGATCAGACTCATCACATCTCTCCCTGTCCATCCCTCTGACTCTCCGTTTTCTCCCTCGCTCCCTGACAGAGTAAGATCGGTGCTGGTCGTCTGATGGGCCCTAAGGGCGTGGCGGTGGACAGGAACGGACACATCATCACCGTGGACAACAAGGCCTGCTGCGTGTTCATCTTCCAGGCTAATGGGAAGCTGGTCACCAAGTTTGGAGCCAGGGGGACGTCAGACAGACAGTTCACAGGTAGGGGAGACACTCCTTGCTTGATCTGTCTGTGGGTTTGCAGTTTTGGAACAATTCCTGTGAAAGTATTTGACATGTACAGTATACTGTATTTGCACCAGGTCTGGGCACAGCTAGCACTGAGCAACGACACAAACCAATGTACTATACATTATATGCACTGAGCAACGACACAAACCAATGTACTATACATTATATGCACTGAGCAACGACACAAACCAATGTACTATACATTATATGCACTGAGCAACGACACAAACCAATGTACTATACATTATATGCACTGAGCAACGACACAAACCAATGTACTATACATAATATATGCACTGAGCAACGACACAAACCAATGTACTATACATTATATGCACTGAGCAACGACACAAACCAATGTACTATACATTATATGCACTGAGCAACGACACAAACCAATGTACTATACATAATATATGCACTGAGCTTTCCCATAGCTGTCTCTTTGATTTTCACCTCAGACAGTTTGCAGGTACTTGGGGGACAATCTTGTATTCTCCTTGTTTTCACTCTTTGGTCAATGTGATTCTCTTCCTTTTCTATAATCTTCCAATGATATGGCTCCACTAGCTACATGGAGAAACCTGTCACTCGTTTCAATCTCATCTCTGACTCTGACCTTTTTATTGTTTATTTTTTAGAAAAAAGTGGAACAAACATTTCACTGGAACCAAAGCTGAGTAAATCTGGCCCTGCGTTCAGTAAGTATTGATGTATTCTATAGCAGTCTCTTCATGATACAACTGCCCATTGCCATGTCTTACGTTGTACATTGCTTGGTGTTTCCCTTTGTGGCTAGTGTTTCCACAGTCCTGTTGTGTACAATGTCCTAAAATAGTCTGGAACTTCCTCTACTGCACTGTTATGTTGATGACTCATCTCTCTCCGCCTCCTCTCTTCCCTCTCCCTATCTCTTCCTCCCTCCCCTTCCCTACCCTAGGTCCCCACTTTGTGGCGATCAACAACAAAAATGAGATTGTGGTAACAGACTTCCACAATCATTCGGTGAAGGTACATCTCACTATTCTCTCTTTCTGTGTGTGTGTTACTGTAGTCGTATCAGGTTGGTTTAAAATGCTTTGACTTCAGGCCTTCAGTGTTCTGTTGTGGCAGCTGTGTGTCACTCCCATCCTGTAGTTACTGTACGTCACTGCGCCACAGGAAAATGTCCCACTCCCACTGTTGGCTATCTGATGTCAGTTTGAATCATTTCAAATGAAAGGAGTAGAAATCCCCAAACTGTGTTATAGTCAATGTTGGATGTGCGTAGTAGACTACCTCTGAACTGTTTAGGTTTAGGCTAGGGTTAGTGGATGTGGACATGACGCTAGGGATGTGGACATGAAGCTAGGGATGTGGACATGAAGCTAGGGTTGAGGTTAGAGTTAGGGTTGAACCTTGCTGTGGACATGAGCTAGGGTTGAGGTTAGAGTTAGGGTTGAACCTTGCTGTGGACATGAGCTAGGGTTGAGGTTAGAGTTAGGCTTGAACCTGGCTGTGGACATGGGCTAGGGTTTAGGTTCGAGTTAGGATTGAACCTGCCTGTGGACATGGGCTAGGGTTGAACCTGCCTGTGGACATGAGCTAGGGTTGAGGTTAGAGTTAGGGTTGAACCTGCCTGTGGACATGAGCTGGGGTTGAGGTTAGAGTTAGGGTTGAACCTGGCTGTGGACATGAGCTCGGGTTGAGGTTAGAGTTAGGGTTGAACCTGGCTGTGGACATAAGCTATGGTTGAGGTTAGAGTTGAACCTGGCTGTGGACATGAGCTATGGTTGAGGTTAGAGTTGAACCTGGCTGTGGACATGAGCTAGGGTTGAGGTTAGAGTTGAACCTGGCTGTGGACATGAGCTAGGGTTGAGGTTAGAGTTGAACCTGGCTGTGGACATGAGCTAGGGTTGAGGTTAGAGTTGAACCTGGCTGTGGACATGAGGTAGGGTTGAGGTTAGAGTTGAACCTGGCTGTGGACATGAGCTAGGGTTGAGGTTAGAGTTGAACCTGGCTGTGGACATGAGCTAGGGTTGAGGTTAGAGTTGAACCTGGCTGTGGACATGAGCTAGGGTTGAGGTTAGAGTTGAACCTGGCTGTGGACATGAGCTAGGGTTGAGGTTAGAGCTGAACCTGGCTGTGGACATGAGCTAGGGATGAGGTTAGAGTTGAACCTGGCTGTGGACATGAGCTAGGGTTGAGGTTAGAGTTGAACCTGGCTGTGGACATGAGCTAGGGTTGAGGTTAGAGTTGAACCTGGCTGTTGAGGTTAGAGTTGAACCTGGCTGTGGACATGAGCTAGGGATGAGGTTAGAGTTGAACCTGGCTGTGGACATGAGCTAGGGTTGAGGTTAGAGTTGAACCTGGCTGTGGACATGAGCTAGGGATTGAGGTTAGAGTTGAACCTGGCTGTGGACATGAGCTAGGGATGAGGTTAGAGTTGAACCTGGCTGTGGACATGAGCTCGGGTTGAGGTTAGAGTTGAACCTGGCTGTGGACATGAGCTAGGGTTGAGGTTAGAGTTGAACCTGGCTGTGGACATGAGCTAGGGTTGAGGTTAGAGTTGAACCTGGCTGTGGACATGAGCTAGGGTTGAGGTTAGAGTTGAACCTGGCTGTGGACATGAGCTAGGGATGAGGTTAGAGTTGAACCTGGCTGTGGACATGAGCTAGGGATGAGGTTAGAGTTGAACCTGGCTGTGGACATGAGCTAGGAATGAGGTTAGAGTTGAACCTGGCTGTGGACATGAGCTAGGGATGAGGTTAGAGTTGAACCTGGCTGTGGACATGAGCTAGGGATGAGGTTCGGACACACTACTTCTGAACAGTTTGAATCCCTTCCCTAATAGGTGTACAGTGCAGACGGGGAGTTCCTGTTTAAGTTTGGTTCCCATGGCGAGGGGAACGGACAGTTTAACGCCCCGACGGGCGTTGCCGTGGACGCCAACGGGAACATCATCGTTGCTGACTGGGGGAACAGCAGAATACAGGTCAGTTATTGATGATCTTGATGACAAGATCAACAAGCAGCCTGTCATTATTTTTTGTTTGCCCTTTTGCATTGAGTACAGCTGACCCTGACCTTGATTTTGTATTGTCCTGCAGGTGTTTGATAGTTCCGGGTCGTTCCTGTCCTACATCAACACCACAGCAGACCCTCTCTATGGTCCACAGGGCCTGTCTCTCACCTCTGATGGACACGTGGCTGTGGCTGATTCTGGCAACCACTGCTTCAAGGTTTACCGCTACTTGCAGTAGCCATTGCTTTAGGGACGGTCTGTTGCAGGCCTACCACTACCAGGCTACGTCCCAAATGGCCCCCTATTCCCTTCATAGTGCACTACTTATTACAATAAACCACAAAAGTAGTGCACTATGTAGGGAATAAGTTGCCATTTGGGATGTACCCCAGATCCGGGCCAGACAGACAAACCAACCACAGCCTGACCTGGGTCCCAAAAATAGGTCAAATACTTGAAAGTATTTGAGATGTGCTTGATTTATCTATTTATTTGAGTTTGCACTTTTGGGACTGTTTCAGGCAAACGAAATCAAGTGCAGCGCTTGGAAGTATTGGAAAGCATTTGATCTAATGTATGTATTTTTGCCCCCAGGTCAGAGCACATGTGCTATCACTGAGCAACGACACAATAATATACAGGTGCAATGAGCTTTCCCATAGCTGTCCCTTTGATTTCCACATCATCCAGTTAGTGTTCTCTGAACCCCCCCAACATCATGAAGTAACAATATAACCCCTGTTTACTCCATGTGGTGTGTTATGGAGTTTACTTTGTCCCAAATGGCACCCTATTCCTTATGTAGTGCACTATGTAGGGAATAGGGTGCCATTTGGTATGCATCCTATGTGTGTAGAGTCTATTTACCTCTTTGTTCGGTCATTGATGTAAAACTATGAGGAGGTATGAAGTGTGTATATACTGTAACTGATATGAGACCTACACGACGTTCAGATCAGTGATAGATTGACGTATAATAGAGCCATGTTGTGAAGGAGCTGGTCCCAATGCATGACGTTGTATTACCTTGTCAGCTCAGTCAGGATGACATAACAGTGGAGTTCATGAACTCATCAGTTGTTTCTTCTCCATGATAAGTGCAATGAACGATGTGCTTACAGTGAAACCAACCAACGCAAAAGCTTTTGAAACAATGTATTTCTCAGTTATCTAAGAACAAACTGACTAATCTAAAGCCATCTCACATATAAAAGGTCATCACCATCTGTGCATTGATTTGCTGTATGTACTGTGTATGCATAACTGTGTAATGGATCATTATGCAGCTTTATCTGTGCATTGATTTTAAAACATATCTTTTGGTCATTCCGAGAACAGCAGTCTAGCATTCCAGCGTTTCTAACTAAGTATGGCAGCTGTCCTGAAGTGTGCTTTTTAAAACAGTTCAGCCGGAGAAGAGATGTCATGATTATGGCATATGTGAGCAGCACAATTATTACAAGTACAAAAATTAAAAATGGAATTGCTCATTTATTTTATACACTAGCTCAGTATTTACAAATTATTTTTCTAATTTGTTTTATTTGTATTTTTTTTTAAATTCACGCCTTTGTCATTTGTCTCAATATACAGAAAAAAAAACTAACCACTTGAGGGGACTTTTCAGAGTCGAACAAACATGAACATGAACATGCAAAACTACATTAAATTTGACTAACTTGTGGTTTTCAATCTTAAATAAACACAGTCAACAGAATGACCGTTTATTTAGTTGGTCTTCAGAAGCTGAAACCACAGTGTGAATGTTTCACAGCTTCAGTGTGTGTTAAAGGACTAGAGCTATGTTTCATTGCCTTATCACAGTTCATTACCAGGTTATAGCATTTCATTACCAGGTTATAAAAGTTCATTACCGGGTTAGAACTATTGTCCTGAGGGAAACATTAGCATTTGACGAGCTACAATGGAACACCCCCTGGTTTTCATCACTGTAACAACACAACAGAGTCCCTATAACCTCTGACGTCATGAAGCCAAACAGCAGCCAGACAGATTGTAGCCAATCACAGGCTATTTTATTAAGGAGTATTAGACACATCACAGTCTAACTTTGTTTCAACAATATGTCTCTCAATCTTCTTTCTCTGTGAATATGCACGGGTAATAAAAGCACATGGTTTATGGAGATACTGAGTGTGCTTTCTGCTTTCCTCTATACAAAAAAATATATCCTTCTCTGAATCACAGTCTCTCTTGATTCCCAGGACAGTTATCCTAGGTCAGGTGACGTTCAGGAGGCACAACTTTCTGAAACGTTTCAGATAGAAATGTATTGCATAGAGCCAACATATTTCCCTATTCTCAATGGCAGAAAAACATGTCTGTTCTATATCATTTATTTCTATCTGGACGTTCACTGAAGGGAAGCCGTGGTTTAGATTGAACACTGGTTGAGCTCGTAATATACCATGAAGTCCTTGAGCATGTTGCAGGCTTTACGGTTCGTAGTAGCTTTACACTTCCTCTCCTCTGGAATCTCCTCCAACCACATCTTATTATCCAGGACATAGACAGGCCTACGGAAGACAGCATTTAGTTATACGGGCCTGAGGTGGGCAACATTTAGTTATACGGGCCTGGGGTGGACAACATTTAGTTATTGGGGCCTGAGGTGTACAACATTTGGTTATAGGGGCCTGGGGTGGACAACATTTGGTTATAGGGGCCTGGAGTGGACAACATGGTGGACAACATTTAGTTATAGGGGCCTGAGGTGGACAACATTTAGTTATACGGGCCTGGGGTGGACAACATTTAGTTATACGGGCCTGGGGTGGGCAACATTTAGTTATACGGGCCTGGGGTGGGCAACATTTAGTTATACGGGCCTGGGGTGGACAACATTTAGTTATACGGGCCTGGGGTGGACAACATTTAGTTATACGGGCCTGGGGTGGACAACATTTAGTTATACGAGCCTGGGGTGGACAACATTTAGTTATACGGGCCTGGGGTGGACAACATTTAGTTATAAGGGCCTGGGGTGGACAACATGGTGGACAACATTTAGTTATAGGGGCCTGGGGTGGACAACATGGTGGACAACATTTAGTTATAGGGGCCTGAGGTGGGCAACATTTAGTTATAGGGGCCTGAGGTGGGCAACATTTAGTTATAGGGGCCTGAGGTGGGCAACATTTAGTTATAGGGGCCTGAGGTGGGCAACATTTAGTTATAGGGGCCTGAGGTGGGCAACATTTAGTTATAGGGGCCTGAGGTGGGCAACATTTAGTTATAGGGGCCTGAGGTGGGCAACATTTAGTTATAGGGGCCTGAGGTGGGCAACATTTATAGTGAGGTGGGCAACATTTGGGGCCTGAGGTGGGCAACATTTAGTTATACGGGCCTGGGGTGGACAACATTTAGTTATAGGGGCCTGGGGTGGACAACATTTGGTTATAGGGGCCTGGGGTGGACAACATGGTGGACAACATTTAGTTATAGGGGCCTGAGGTGGGCAACATTTAGTTATACGGGCCTGGGGTGGACAACGTTTAGTTATAGGGGCCTGGGGTGGACAACGTTTAGTTATAGGGGCCTGGGGTGGACAACATTTAGTTATACGGGCCTGGGGTGGACAACATTTAGTTATACGGGCCTGAGGTGGGCAACATTTAGTTATAGGGGCCTGAGGTGGGCAACATTTAGTTATAGGGGCCTGAGGTGGGCAACATTTAGTTATAGGGGCCTGAGGTGGGCAACATTTAGTTATAGGGGCCTGAGGTGGGCAACATTTAGTTATAGGGGCCTGAGGTGGGCAACATTTAGTTATAGGGGCCTGAGGTGGGCAACATTTAGTTATAGGGGCCTGAGGTGAGCAACATTTAGTTATAGGGGCCTGAGGTGGGCAACATTTAGTTATAGGGGCCTGGGGTGGACAACATTTAGTTATAGGGGCCTGGGGTGGACAACATTTAGTTATAGGGGCCTGAGGTGGGCAACATTTAGTTATAGGGGCCTGAGGTGGGCAACATTTAGTTATAGGGGCCTGAGGTGGGCAACATTTAGTTATAGGGGCCTGAGGTGGACAACATTTAGTTATAGGGGCCTGAGGTGGACAACATTTAGTTATACGGGCCTGGGGTGGACAGCATTTAGTTATACGGGCCTGGGGTGGACAACATTTAGTTATACGGGCCTGGGGTGGACAACATTTAGTTATACGGGCCTGGGGTGGACAACATTTAGTTATACGGGCCTGGGGTGGACAACATTTGGTTATAGGGGCCTGGGGTGGACAACATTTAGTTATAGGGGCCTGAGGTGGGCAACATTTAGTTATAGGGGCCTGAGGTGGACAACATTTAGTTATACGGGCCTGAGGTGGACAACATTTAGTTATACGGGCCTGGGGTGGACAGCATTTAGTTATACGGGCCTGGGGTGGACAACATTTAGTTATACGGGCCTGGGGTGGACAACATTTAGTTATACGGGCCTGGGGTGGACAACATTTAGTTATACGGGCCTGGGGTGGACAACATTTGGTTATAGGGGCCTGGGGTGGACAACATTTAGTTATAGGGGCCTGGGGTGGACAACATTTGGTTATAGGGGCCTGGGGTGGACAACATGGTGGACAACATTTAGTTATAGGGGCCTGAGGTGGGCAACATTTAGTTATAGGGGCCTGAGGTGGGCAACATTTAGTTATAGGGGCCTGAGGTGACAACATTTAGTTATAGGGGCCTGAGGTGGGCAACATTTGGTTATACGGGCCTGAGGTGGGCAACATTTAGTTATAGGGGCCTGAGGTGGGCAACATTTAGTTATACGGGCCTGGGGTGGACAACATTTAGTTATACGGGCCTGGGGTGGACAACATTTAGTTATACGGGCCTGGGGTGGACAACATTTAGTTATACGGGCCTGGGGTGGACAACATTTAGTTATACGGGCCTGGGGTGGACAACATTTAGTTATACGGGCCTGGGGTGGACAACATTTAGTTATACGGGCCTGGGGTGGACAACATTTAGTTATACGGGCCTGGGGTGGACAACATTTAGTTATAGGGGCCTGGGGTGGACAACATGGTGGACAACATTTAGTTATAGGGGCCTGAGGTGGCAACATTTAGTTATAGGGGCCTGAGGTGGGCAACATTTAGTTATAGGGGCCTGAGGTGGGCAACATTTAGTTATAGGGGCCTGAGGTGGGCAACATTTAGTTATAGGGGCCTGAGGTGGGCAACATTTAGTTATAGGGGCCTGAGGTGGGCAACATTTAGTTATAGGGGCCTGAGGTGGGCAACATTTAGTTATAGGGGCCTGAGGTGGGCAACATTTAGTTATAGGGGCCTGAGGTGGGCAACATTTGGTTATACGGCCTGGGGTGGACAACATTTAGTTATACGGGCCTGGGGTGGACAACATTTGGTTATAGGGGCCTGGGGTGGACAACATTTAGTTATAGGGGCCTGGGGTGGACAACATTTGGTTATAGGGGCCTGGGGTGGACAACATGGTGGACAACATTTAGTTATAGGGGCCTGAGGTGGGCAACATTTAGTTATACGGGCCTGGGGTGGACAACGTTTAGTTATAGGGGCCTGGGGTGGACAACGTTTAGTTATAGGGGCCTGGGGTGGACAACATTTAGTTATACGGGCCTGGGGTGGACAACATTTAGTTATACGGGCCTGGGGTGGACAACATTTAGTTATACGGGCCTGAGGTGGGCAACATTTAGTTATAGGGGCCTGAGGTGGGCAACATTTAGTTATAGGGGCCTGAGGTGGGCAACATTTAGTTATAGGGGCCTGAGGTGGGCAACATTTAGTTATAGGGGCCTGAGGTGGGCAACATTTAGTTATAGGGGCCTGAGGTGACAACATTTAGTTATAGGGGCCTGAGGTGGGCAACATTTGGTTATAGGGGCCTGAGGTGGGCAACATTTAGTTATAGGGGCCTGAGGTGACAACATTTAGTTATAGGGGCCTGAGGTGGGCAACATTTGGTTATAGGGGCCTGAGGTGGACAACATTTGAGTCTCTCACTCAAACTGCACTGGAATAGTCTCCTATTCTACACTGTACATATACTTTACATTTCCCAAAAGAGAAATCACAATCTATGGCCCAAATAGTTAAATTTTTACAGAATCTCAATTCAAAGACATCCTCTCTGCTGTCTTTCTTACCTGGTGATTCCATGTATTATACCAACACCGTCTTACAATATATTGACACACATAGTTAGTTGAAAAGGAAGATTGTGTCCCAAATGGCACCCTATCAGTGGAAGCTGCTGAGGGGAGGACAGCTCATAATAATGGCTGGAAAGAAACCATATGTTTGATACCATTCCATTAATTCCGCTCCAGCCATTACCACGAGCCTGTCCTCCCAATTAAGATGCCACCAACCTCCTGTGCACCCTATTCCATAAATAGTTCACTCCTTTTGACCCTGGCTGTGACCCCACTCTTCGAGGGTGTCTCAGGGGGAGTTGAGATATGCAAAGAACTAATTTCCAAACTAATTTCTTACACACATGTACATGTGAAATATCACAAATATAATAACACTCAACTAATTTATTATTTTTTATAACATGGTGCACTACTTTGACCAGAGCCCTATGAACCCTGGTTAAAAGTAGTGCACAATATAGGGAATAGGGTGCCATTTGGAATACATCCCATCACTTACTTCCCACTGTGGTCAGTGGTGTGAGAGATGGTCACATCTCTCCCCATGATCAGGTAATTACTGTCAGTCTTCATGTCAAACTCATCACAGGCTTTACGTTTGATCATGTCTCTCACTGCTCCAGTCTGCATCACGTCTTTACCTGGCATAGCAGAGAACCAGCACAAGAATAATGTAAAGGAAATTATACTTCCAAGAGAATGTGCGCGTACCAAATGGCACTCTTTTCTCTATAAAGTGTACTACTTTTGACCAGGGCCCTTCCAAAGTAGTGCACCATAGGAAATAGGGTGCCATTTGGGACACACATTGTAACATGGTGAAGACCGGTAGAGCAGAGCACTCACCTGTCTGTAGGATTTTGGTCAGTATTGTGGTATAATGTTTAAAAACTCCGTCGTCGGATGAGTTGACAATCTTGACGACGTAAACTGTCAGAAGGACAACAAGATGGTGTTAGTACCGACTACAGCACATTAGATTTATTTGGAATATTTGGGTTAGAGGTATAAACTCACCATAATTCGCAACAGGAGAGAAACAAGCAAAGGTTCTGCGAGTCTCTTTCTCCATTTGTTTACTGTAAGTGACTCTCTTCTTTGGGCAGTCACCTGAGACAAAGCAAATCAAAATACATACACAATAGTTCACAATATAACTGATATATTGTGAACTAAATATATATTCTGTCCAAACAATACAAGCTGTATGGAGTGCACATACCCTCTGCACAGGAGCACACATTGTCCTGACAAATCTTGGAGATCATGTTGCTCTTCTGCGGTGCGCTGTAGAACACAGTGCATCTCCTCTCTGTCGGGACATAGTTCAGCATTAGTCACTCAGACGATGGCTGTGTCCCATACGGCATCCTATTCTCTTTATTGTACACTACATTTGACCAGGGCCTAAACCCTCACCAGGCTGCACCAGCCCCATGGACCTTCCAGATACCTTACAACAATAGACATAACATATCCTAAACTAAAGATGGTGGTATACCTGGGTTGTAGTAGTCATAGACCACAGCAGCAGCGGGCTGCACCAGGCCCATGGGACTGATCTGTTTGGCCCGGAATGCTACACACTGTGGTTCCTCTGTGATCTGGAACACATAGCAACGATACAACGTCAAAGGCAAGAGAGGACGGCATTGGCGAGAACACGAGGTCTCAAGATAGAACTTTTGTGATTCAATTTATATGAGTGGTACAGTAGTCATAGCTGATACTCATTGACGTCATGGCTTTGGATACAAGAGGTCTTACCTTAGCGAAGTAGAGGAACACTTTATTTGGGGCGATGTCATAATGGTCAATGTACTTCTCAGTACCCTTCACATTCTAGAGGAGAGGAAAATAAAAAGATGTCACATTCCATAGTCTGACTGACAACATGTCACTAGACAGGTTTCCATTGACCTAGGTTTATTAGACAAAAGTAATGTCACGCCCGATATGTTTAATGGAAACAGCAGATATGAGAAATGTTCTAAATATCGAAAGGTGAGAGGGCAGACAGGCTACCTGAGACATGAAACAGAGAGGTGAGAGGGCAGACAGGCTACCTGAGACATGAAACAGAGAAGTGAGAGGGCAGACAGGCTACCTGAGACATGAAACAGAGAGGTGGGAGGGCAGACAGACTACCTGAGACATGAAACAGAGAGGTGGGAGGGCAGACGGGCTACCTGAGACATGAAACAGAGAGGTGGGAGGGCAGACAGGCTACCTGAGACATGAAACAGAGAGGTGAGAGGGCAGACAGGGTACCTGAGACATGAAACAGAGAGGTGAGAGGGCAGACAGGCTACCTGAGACATGAAACAGAGAGGTGAGAGGGCAGACAGGGTACGTGAGACATGAAACAGAGAGGTGAGAGGGCAGACAGGCTACCTGAGACATGAAACAGAGAGGTGAGAGGGCAGACAGGCTACCCGAGACATGAAACAGAGAGGTTAGAGGGCAGACAGGCTACCTGAGACATGAAACAGAGAGGTGAGAGGGCAGACAGGCTACCTGAGACATGAAACAGAGAGGTGAGAGGGCAGACAGGCTACCTGAGACATGAAACAGAGAGGTGAGAGGGCAGACAGGCTACCTGAGACATGAAACAGAGAGGTGAGAGGGCAGACAGGCTACCTGAGACATGAAACAGAGAGGTGAGAGGGCAGACAGGCTACCTGAGACATGAAACAGAGAGGTGGGAGGGCAGACAGGCTACCTGAGACATGAAACAGAGAGGTGAGAGGGCAGACAGGCTACCTGAGACATGAAACAGAGAGGTGAGAGGGCAGACAGGCTACCTGAGACATGAAACAGAGAGGTGGGAGGGCAGACAGGGTACCTGAGACATGAAACAGAGAGGTGAGAGGGCAGACAGGGTACGTGAGACATGAAACAGAGAGGTGAGAGGGCAGACAGGGTACGTGAGACATGAAACAGAGAGGTGAGAGGGCAGACAGGCTACCTGAGACATGAAACAGAGAGGTGAGAGGGCAGACAGGCTACCTGAGACATGAAACAGAGAGGTGAGAGGGCAGACAGGCTACCTGAGACATGAAACAGAGAGGTGGGAGGGCAGACAGGCTACCTGAGACATGAAACAGAGAGGTGGGAGGGCAGACAGGCTACCTGAGACATGAAACAGAGAGGTGAGAGGGCAGAGAGGCTACCTGAGACATGAAACAGAGAGGTGGGAGGGCAGACAGGCTACCTGAGACATGAAACAGAGAGGTGAGAGGGCAGAGAGGCTACCTGAGACATGAAACAGAGAGGTGGGAGGGCAGACAGGCTACCTGAGACATGAAACAGAGAGGTGGGAGGGAAGACAGGCTGTTACTGTATTTATTATTGTGCAATTTGCCTAAATTTACATTTAAGTCATTTAGCAGACACTCTTATCCAGAGCGACAGAAACACTTCAACCACTACATTTAATTAGTTTAGCTGTGGCGTCATTAAGTCACGCTGTTTTTATCTTCACAATAAACGCACCCTAGCAGGCAATTGTCTGATATATTTTATTGTTAGTTAAGTTAATGGAAACAGCTAGTGTGAATGGCTAAAATGTGTTTTCTTCCCGGAACCAATTCTGCCATTTCAAAAGGAGGGTCGCAATAACTGTGGTATATGGTTGTTTTTTCCTTTTGGATTAAATCCATAGTGTTGAAGATCCGCACTACAGCGCCACTGAAATGTAAAGGCAATTTCCGATTGAGCAGTCAAATGCAGCATTTACCATGAATGCAGTCTCAGTGAACACGAAACATTGACTTTAAATGTAAATTGTGCTGTAGTGTGGATCTTCAACACTACGGATTGAATCGAGCCCATAGATGAATGCACTGACTGTGGATAAAAGTGCCTGCTAAATAACAAAAAAAAAGAATGTAAATCAATGTCAAATGTAGGCCTACTGTACCTCCTCCAGATCCTGCATGTTAGGTTTGAGTCCACTGAGAAGGGAGATGTCCACGATGACCATGCCTGTAGAATTACCACTGGTCAGTCTGTAGGAGAGGAGAGGAGAGATAGAACCATGTCTCCACTCATCCCACCCCATGCATGCATCCACACACACACACACACACACACACACACACACACACACACATAAAATATACAGTGGGGCAAAAAAGTATTTAGTCAGCCACCAATTGTGCAAGTTCTCCCACTTAAAAAGATGAGAGGCCTGTAAATTTTCATCATAGGTACCCTTCAACTATGACAGACAATGAGAAAAAAAATCCAGAAAATCACATTGTAGGATTTTTAATGAATTTATTTACAAATTATGGTGGAAAATAAGTATTTGGTCACCTACAAACAAGCAAGATTTCTGGCTCTCACAGACCTGTAACTTCTTTAAGAGGCTCCTCTGTCCTCCACTCGTTACCTGAATTAATGGCACCTGTTTGAACTTGTTATCAGTATAAAAGACACCTGTCCACAACCTCAAACAGTCACACTCCAAACTCCACTATGGCCGAGACCAAAGAGCTGTCAAAGGACACCAGAAACAAAATTGTAGACCTGCACCAGGCTGGGAAGACTGAATCTGCATTAGGTAAGCGCTTGGTTTGAAGAAATCAACTGTGGGAGCAATTATTAGGAAATGGAAGACATACAAGACCACTGATAATCTCCCTCAATCTGGGGCTCCACGCAAGATCTCAAAATGATCACAAGGACGGTGAGCAAAAATCCCAGAACCACACGGGGGGACCTAGTGAATGACCTGCAGAGAGCTGGGACCAAAGTAACAAAGCCTACCATCAGTAACACACTACGCCGCCAGGGACTCAAATCCTGCAGTGACAGACGTGTCCCCCTGCTTAAGCCAGTACATGTCCAGGCCCGTCTGAAGTTTGCTAGGGAGCATTTGGATGATCCAGAAGAAGATTGGGAGAATGTCATGTGGTCAGATGAAACCAAAATAGAACTTTTTGGTAAAAACTCAACTCGTCGTGTTTGGAGGACAAAGAATGCTGAGTTGCATCCAAAGAACACCATACCTACTGTGAAGCATGGGGGTGGAAACATGTTTTGGGGCTGTTTTTCTGCAAAGGGTCCAGGACGACTGATCCGTGTAAAGGAAAGAATGAATGGGGCCATGTATCATGAGATTTTGAGTGAAAACCTCCTTCCATCAGCAAGGGCATTGAAGATGAAACGTGGCTAGGTCTTTCAGCATGACAATAATCCCAAACACACCGCCCGGGGCAAAGAAGGAGTAGCTTCGTAAGAAGCATTTCAAAGTCCTGGAGTGGCCTAGCCAGTCTCCAGATCTCAACCCCATAGAAAATCTTCGGAGGGAGTTGAAAGTCCGTTTTGCCCAGCAACAGCCCCAAAACATCACTGCTCTAGAGGAGATCCGCATGGAGGAATGAGCCAAAATACCAGCAACAGTGTGTGAAAACCTTGTGAAGACTTACAGAAAATGTTTGACCTCTGTCATTGCAGACAAAGGGTATATGACAAAGTATTGAGATAAATACTTATTTGGTCAATAATAAACGTTTTCCACCAACATTTGCTAATAAATTCATTAAAAATCCTACAATGTTATTTTCTGGATTTTTTTTCTCATTTTGTCTGTCATAGTTGAAGTGTACCTATGATGACAATTACAGGCCTCTCTCATCTTTTTAAGTGGGAGAACTTGCACACTTGGTGGCTGACTAAATACTGTTTTGCCCCACTGTATACGCACAGACACACATCGCTGTACTCACCCCACACACACAGTGTAGACGAGGGACTTCTCCCTCTCCTCATCCTCATGTGGGGCATGTCTCTTCCTGCGTGTGCGCAGGTCAAACCATTCTACCCTGCTCATGGGCTCATCACTAGGGTTCCCATCCCCTTCAGACTCATAGTTATAATAGTCGTCTAGCTCAGGACCATCGTCCGCGGTCTCTGTAACATTGCACATTATTCACCGTTACACATTTATACTGACAATGAATAGTGTTTTATATTTTTAAGCAGCACTCCAGCAAATGTGTTTCGTGTTTATAGATGCATTCTGACTGAAACTTACTTCTGTACTTAACCTCTCCCTCCACCGAGACTTTGAGACTGTAGAAATCACAGAACAAGTCCTTCTTCTCCAGAGTTCTGTAGGTCTGGACCACCTGATGACATATAACAAGCACTGTGGACACTTCCACAGATTCAGACAGCCTTACAATGTTAGAATCATCATCACTTACTTTTCAAATTCATTTACTGAATTTACTTACGGATAAGGTCCCGTTTCCCTTCCCCATTGTGTTAATAGTGATCTGGCTTCCTGGGTTCACCTGACCAGACAAACCAGACAACAGAGATGTAAAAGAGCATTTGAGAAAGGAAATCAGAGTACTGCTGGAATTCTAAACTCAATCTCACCTGGAAGGCTGATAGGGTCAGGGCATTATGTTTCGTAAGATGAACTCCCTGCTTTCGGCCGTTTTGGTGACACATCTCAACATTAAGATCCAAGTCTTCAACATCATTTTCCAGGATGCTGTACTTAGCTAGAGCCTCAAGAGCTACAACTGTATCCTGTTGGAAAGAGGGAGAGAGATAGAAAGTGGCAGAGAGAGAGAGCAAAAGAGAGTAGAAGAGAAAGAGGGGGAGACAGAGAGCGAAAGAGAGCGAATGAGGCATAAAAAGGTATAAAAAGAGGTAAAGAGTGAGAGGGAAAGAGAGAAAAGAGCAAGCGAGGGAAAGAGCGTGAGAGAGAGAAAGAGAAAGAGGGAAAGAAAGAAAGAGAAAGAGCGCGAGGGAAAGAGAGAGAGAACGAGAGAGAGGGAAAGAGAGGCAGAAAGAGAGAGAGAAAAAAAGAAAGCGATTTGCACATTGTTACAACACTGTACATAGCCAATAATATAACATTTGAGTGTAATGTTCATTTTTTATTGTTTATTTCCCTCTCGCTCCCTCTCTCTCTCTTCTCTTGTCTATTTCACTTGCTTTGGCAAAGTAAACATATGTTTCCCATGCCAATAAGCCCTTTGAATTGAGAGAGAGAGACAGCGAGAGAGAGAGACAGCGAGAGAGAGAGACAGCGGAGAGACAGAGAGGGAGAGACAGAGAGCGAGAGAGAGAGAGAGCGAGAGAGAGACAGAGAGCGAGAGAGAGACAGAGAGCGAGAGAGAGACAGAGAGCGAGAGAGAGACAGAGAGCGAGAGAGAGACAGAGAGCGAGAGAGGCAGCGAGAGAGAGACAGCGAGAGAGAGACAAAGAGAGAGAGACAAAGAGAGAGAGAGAGAGAGAGAGAGAGAGAGAGAGAGAGAGAGAGAGAGAGAGAGAGAGAGACAGAGAGAGAGAGAAACAGAGAGAAACAGAGACAGCGAGAGAGAGACAGCGAGAGAGAGAGAGAGAGACAGAGAGAGAGAGAGACAGAGAGAGAGAGAGAGACAGAGAGAGCGAGAGACAGAGACAGCGAGAGAGAGAGACAGGTTGAGGGGGATGGCGTGTGACAGAACAACCCACTAGAGAGGTGGCCACCCCCACAGAGAAGCCAGCAGAACACCCCACCTCAGTTCCTGATAAAAGTCTCGACACCACAGCAGAACGGTCTACACCAGACCCTGACCATAGTGCCGACATCAAAGCAGAACAGACAAATGAAGAACCCCAAGCCCAGGGTCTCTCACCCCCTCTGAGCCACCCTGATAGCCCTCCTGACAAACCCTTCCCCACAACAAAAAAGTGTGTCCAAACACCCAGCTCGCCCGAGACCTTCTGTCTGAGGACCAAATAGGTTCACCTAGCCAGATAATAATACACACAGGCACAAACGACCTGAGAGCACAGCAGGAAAGGGTGGCCACAGCACTGAAGGGAGTGACTGAAAAAGCTTCATCTACTTTCCCCAACGCACAAGTGACTATCTCCACCCTGCTACCACAAAAATACTTCCACCCTGCTACCATACAGCGGGTAAACGCAAGTATTTCCCGTGACTGTGCCTCAAAACCATGTGTTTTCCTGGCCCACCACTCCACCCTAGACGTGAACAGCCTCTATGACCAGGTCCACCTATACAAGGCAGCAGTGCCCACCTTCACCCAGACCCTAAAGGACATCGCTCTCAAATGTAGCCCCAACCCTTCACACAGGAGCAACGGATCAATAGACAGCCCGTTCAGACCAGCGAGAGACACCCCCCCCAACCCCCCGGACCTGCTCTGTTCACACTTACTGGCCTGAGGCCAAACCACACGACCAACAACATTGGACACTTTATGGAACACAAAGCCTTCACTATCTCATCCTGGAATATCCAAGTCCTGAGGTCATCTGCCTTTGGCCTAAAGAGCAGGAACCTGGATTTCATCAAAGAAATCAGAAATACAGACATTGTCATCCCACAAGAAACCTGGTATAGAGGAGATGGACCCACAGGTTGCCCTCTTGGTTACAGAGAGCTGGTAGTCCCATCCACCAAACTACCAGGTGTGAAACAGGGAAGGGACTCAGTGGGTATTCTAATTTGGTATAGAGCAGACCTAACTCACTCCATTAAATTAAATCAAAACAGGAACATTTGACATTAAGTTAGAAATTCAAAAGGAAATAATCTTGACAGAGAAAAAAATGTCCTCCTGTGTGCTACCTATATCCCTCCACTAGAATCACCATACTTTAATGATGACAACTTCTCAATCATGGAGGGGGAAATCAATCATTTTTCAGGCCCAGGGACATGTACTCGTCTATGGCGACCTAAATGCCAGAACCGGACAAGAACCTGACACCCTCAGCACACAGGGGGACAAACACCTGCCTGGAGGTGACAGCATTCCCTCCCCCATATGCCCCCCTAGCCACAACTATGACAACATAACCAAGAAAAGCAGGTCACAACTCCTGCAGCTCTGTCATACGCTGGTGTAACGGTTTTCCTCCTCTTCTGAGGAAGAGGAGGAAAGATAGGACCAATGCGCAGCATGGTAAGTGTCCATATTTTGTGGTGGTATCAGGAAAATAACCTCACACTCAACGTCAACAAAACTAAGGTGATGATTGTGGACTTCAGGAAACAGCAGAGGGAACACCCCCCTATCCACATCGATGGAACAGTAGTGGAGAGGGTAGCAAGTTTTAAGTTCCTCGGCATACACATCACAGACAAACTGAATTGGTCCACCCACACAGACAGCATCGTGAAGAAGGCGCAGCAGCGCCTCTTCAACCTCAGGAGGCTGAAGAAATTCAGCTTGTCACCAAAAGCACTCACAAACTTCTACAGATGCACAATCGAGAGCATCCTGTCGGGCTATATCACCGCCTGGTACGGCAACTGCTCCGCCCACAACCGTAAGGCTCTCCAGAGGGTAGTGAGGTCTGCACAACGCATCACCGGGGGCAAACTACCTGCCCTCCAGGACACCTACACCCCCCGATGTTACAGGAAGGCCATAAAGATCATCAAGGACAACAACCACCCGAGCCACTGCCTGTTCACCCCGCTATCATCCAGAAGGCGAGGTCAGTACAGGTGCATCAAAGCTGGGACCGAGAGACTGAAAAACAGCTTCTATCTCAAGGCCATCAGACTATTATACAGCCACCACTAACATTGACTGGCTGCTGCCAACACACCGACTCAACTCCAGCCACTTTAATAATGGGAATTGATGGGAAATGTAAAATATATCACTAGCCACTTTAAACAATGCTACCTAATATAATGTTTACATACCCTACATTATTCATCTCATATGTACACGTATATACTGTACTCTATATCATCTACTGCATCTTTATGTAATACATGTATCACTAGCCACTTTAACTATGCCACTTTGTTTACATACTCATCTCATATGTATATACTGTACTCGATACCACCTACTGTATCTTGCCTATGCCGCTCTGTACCATCACTCATTCATATATCTTTATGTACATATTCTTTAGCCCCCTACACTTGTGTGTATAAGACAGTAGTTTTGGAATTGTTAGTTAGATTACTTGTTGATTATTACTGCATTGTCGGAACTAGAAGCACAAGCAATTCGCTACACTCGCATTAACATCTGCTAACCATGTGTATGTGACAAATCAAATCAAATTTGATTTGATTTAATTTAATGAAATATAACCGAACACTGAATACAAAAGAACAAGAGAAATAAATAAACGGAAAGAGTTCTGTATGGTAAAACACAGAAAACAACTACCCACCACCCATAGTGGGAAAATAGGCTGCCTAAGTATGGTTCTCAATCAGAGACAACGATCGAAAGCTGCCTCTGATTGGGAACCATACCAGGCCAAACACAGAAATATAAAACCTAGAATACACAACATAGAATGCCCACCCCAACTCACGCCCTGACCAAACTAAAACAGAGACATAAAAAAGGAACTCCGGTCAGGACGTGACAGCTGGGTATGTACATACCGTAATTTCCGGACTATAAGCCGCTACTTTTTCCCCACGCTTTGAACCTCATGGTTTATACAATGACGCGGCTAATTTATGGATTTTTCCCGCTTTCACAAGATTCATGCCGCCAAAAAACTGAATCGAGCGCACTCAAACTTCCCATCATTCTGATTAGTAATTTTGTCACCCTCATCATGGCAAAGACACGAAGAAATGCATATGATGCAGCTTTCAAGTTTAAGGCGATCAATCTGGCTGTTGGAAAAGGAAATAGAGCTGCTGACAGCGTGGAGCATTGTCAAAAAATCCACTATCATCAATGGGTTTCGAAAGGCTGGACTGCTGCGTGTTGAAGAGGGCAGCGATCCAACATCGGATGAAGCAATTCTGAGGCTATTCAACTCCGACACCGAAGGAGATGACTTCAGTGGTTTCAGTGCACAGGAGGAGGAAGATAGTGACCAATGACTTTCTTGGTAGGCTACTGTTTAATTTTTGTTACAAGCCATGTTTCGTTAAAGCCTATTTATTTTTGTTACAAGCCGTGTTTCGTTAAAGCCTATTTATTTTTGTTACAAGCCGTGTTTCGTTAAAGCCTATTTATTTTTGTTTACAAGCCGTGTTTCGTTTAAAGGCTGTGTAAAGTTCATTTGTTTCAATGTACCGGTAGGCACCTGCTGCTTATAGACATGTGCAGCTTATTTATGTACAAAATACATATTTTTTAATAATTCAGTGGGTGCGGTTTATATTCAGGTGCGCTTAATAGTCCAGCAATTACGGTGGTCAATGGTAGGCTTCGAGGGGACTCCTATGGTAGGTACACCTATAGCTCAGTAGTACTGTATACTACTTTATCACTGAAATGAATCCAGAGTCCCTCAGAGCGTTCAGTCAGCACACTGACACCCCCGTCAGCACAGCAAAATTACAATCTACATGAACAGAGAAATACTCAATGATGAGGCATCAAAGCCAAAGGAACTGAATAATATTAAGAAATGCTATAGATGGAAGGAAAGTAGTGTAGAAATCTACCAAAAAGCTATTAGGCAACAACAAATTCAATCAATTTTAGACAACTTCCTGGATAAAACGTTGCACTGTAATAGTGAAGGTGTAAACTTGGCAGTAGAAAGTCTTAACAGTATATTTGACCTCAGCTTCCCTATCAAATCTAAAAATCTCAAATAGAAAAACAAAAAAAATGAACAACAATGACAAATGGTTTGATTAAGAATGCAAAAATCTAAGAAACATCTGAGAAACCTGTCCAACCAAAAACATAAAGATTCGGAAAACCTGAGTCTATGCCTTCACTACGGTGAATCACTAAAACAATACAGAAATAGATGGGAAAATAAGGAACAGCACGTCAGAAATCAGCTCAATGCAATTGAAGAATCCATAGACTAAACACTTCTTGGAAAATTGGAAAACACTAAACAAACACGAATAATTATCTTCCCAAAGTGGAGATTGAAGAAGTAGTTTACCCATACATCTTTTTGGCTCTATAACAAAGAACAAAAAGCAAAAACATATACATGATCAAAGACAAATCTTATAATCAACTATTAAAGACTACAAGAACCCACTGGATTCTCCAATTACCTTGAATGAGCTACAGGCAGGACAAAATAAAAACCCTCCAACCCAAAATGGCATGTGGTGTTGATGGTATCCTCAATGAAATGATCAAATATACAGACAACAAATTCCAATTGGCTATACTAAAACTCTTTAACATCATCCTTCGCTCTGGCATCTTCCCCAATATTTGGAACCAAGGACTGATCACCCCAATCCACAAAAGTGGAGGCAAATGTGACCCCAATAACTACCGTGGGATATGCATCAACAGCAACCTTGGGGAAATCCTCTGCATTATCATTAACAGCAGACTCGTACATTTCCTCAGTGAAAAAAAATGTACTGAGCAAATGTACGGTAATTTGGTAAAAAGCCAATTTGACGACAGACCACGTATTCACCCTGCACACCCCAAATGACAAACAAACAAACCAAAACAAAGGCAAAGTCTTCTCATGCTTTGATGATTTCAAAAAAGCCTTCGACTCAATTTGGCATGAGGGTCTGCTATACAAATGGATAGAAAGTGGTGTTGCAGCTAAGCCCCACCCTCTTCAACATATATATCAACGAATTGGCGAGGGCACTAAAAATGTCTGCAGCACCCTACGAGAATCTGAAGTTAAATGTCTACTATTTGCTGATGATCTGGTGCTTCTGTCACCAACCAAGGAGGGCCTACAGCAGCACCCAGATATTCTGCACAGATTCTGCCAGACCTGGCCCTGACAGTAAATCTCAGTAAGACCAAAATAATGGTGTTCCAAAAAGATCCAGTCGCCAGGACCACAAATACAAATTCCATCTTGACATCGTTGCCCGAGAGCACACAAAAAACGATACATACCTTGGCCTAAACATCAGCGCCACAGGTAACTTCCACAAAGCTGTGAACGATCTGAGAGACAAGGCAAGAAGGGCATTCTATGCCATCAAAAGGAACATAAAATTCAACATACTAATTAGGATCTGGCTAAAAATAAAGAATTAGGAGGGGGCAAAGAGAGGGAGAAAAATAGAATAGTATAACTAGGGCCAGGAGTTTTTCCAAGTCTCTTCAGGTGGTCAGTGATAACTCCAAGCTCCAGATCATAATACTCTGATGGTCTACTGGTGGCTTGTCCTACAGTACCTACCCATCTGTCTACTGGTGGCTTGTCCTACAGTACCTACCCATCTGTCTACTGGTGGCTTGTCCTACAGTACCTACCCATCTGTCTACTGGTGGCTTGTCCTACAGTACCTACCCATCTGTCTACTGGTGGCTTGTCCTACAGTACCTACCCATCTGTCTACTGGTGGCTTGTCCTACAGTACCTACCCATCTGTCTACTGGTGGCTTGTCCTACAGTACCTACCCATCTGTTTATCTTGTCTACTGATGGCTTGTCCTACAGTACCTACCCATCTGTCTACTGGTGGCTTGTCCTACAGTACCTACCCATCTGTCTACTGGTGGCTACCCATCTGTCTACTGGTGGCTTGTCCTACCCAGTACCTACCCATCTGTTTACTGGTGGCTGTCTGTTTACTGGTGGCTTGTCCTACAGTACCTACCCATCTGTCTACTGGCGGCTGTCCTACAGTACCTACCCATCTGTCTACTGGTGGCTTGTCCTACAGTACCTACCCATCTGTCTACTGGTGGCTTGTCCTACAGTACCTACCCATCTGTCTACTGGTGGCTTGTCCTACAGTACCTACCCATCTGTCTACTGGTGGCTTGTCCTACAGTACCTACCCATCTGTCTACTGATGGCTTGTCCTACAGTACCTACCCATCTGTCTACTGGTGGCTTGTCCTACAGTACCTACCCATCTGTCTACTGGTGGCTTGTCCTACAGTACCTACCCATCTGTCTACTGGTGGCTTGTCCTACAGTACCTACCCATCTGTTTACTGGTGGCTTGTCCTACAGTACCTACCCGTCTGTTTACTGGTGGCTTGTCCTACAGTACCTACCCGTCTGTTTACTGGTGGCTTGTCCTACAGTACCTACCTGTGTAGAGCGGAACCCTCCTCCATACTGCCTCTGCTCAGTGAGCCAGCGGGCAATGCGCGTCGCATACGTCACGTCTTCCTCCGCCACCGTCTGGAGCAGGGCGTAGGCCGTGGTCTCCACAGAGATGGCCTTGGCCTGGGGAACCCGATTGGCCCTCTTCTCCCCACTCAGCCTTAGAGCATCACTGGCCTCCCAGTGACATGTAGCTTCCTCTACAGAAGAGAGATGGCACCTTTTATCGAAGATTGTATCTAGACGGTTCTTGGGCTGTCCCCATAGGATAACTTTTTGAATAACTTGTTTTGGTTGCAAGTAGAACCTTTTTTGTTTCCAGTTAGAACCTTTTTTGTTCCAGGTAGAACCCTTTTGGGTAAGGTGGCAAAAATAACCACCATTGGGACAGCTCACAGATGATTTCTATGAGCTCTGGTGTGCCATCCTGAACAAATGCTCTATTGATTTAATTACATTAATTGTTGACCAGTTGAAAAAGTATTTCATTGAAATGGATAACACAATTGAAGAGCTCTGCAAGGAGCTGGTCCCAGAACCCCCAGGACTGAATGTCTTTAATTTATCAAGCAAGATATTGAGCCCTGCCCATGTCTCCTTGCTTAATAAAGGGTTATATTTTGTGCTATATTTTGATGTTAAGGTAGACACGTTTACGTTTTTTAGAAACATCCATTTAAGGGAATACTTTAGCTCCTCTAATCGTAATATTTCTACTGAACCAGTAGGTTACTCACCTGCACATACTCCGACTCCTTTTAGAAGTAAGAGTTATTTTATACCTCCAGCCAATCGCAATCACTATCGAGACATATCGTAAACTCGACCAGCAGTATGATCTCTATTATTGAATCCCTTGATCCTCTCCCTGATAATACTTTGTTCGTCACTTTTGATGTTGAGTCGTTATACACAAATATTCCACACGAGGGCGGCATTGAAGCCTTGGAAAATTTTATTTTGCAACGTGACCCTAATGAACTACTTTCCAGTGCCTGCATTATAACATTGGCTGAAATACTACTCACACAACTATTTCATATTTCTAAATTATTTCTTTATTCAGACGAAGGGTATTGCTATGGGATCCCCCATGGTTCCTAACTATGCTAATTTGTATGTGGGTTACATGGAGAAACAGTTCATTTTCAATCCTCTCAAAAATGTTTTCTTGCCTAACATTATTATGTGGAAACGGTATATTGATTATATTTTTGTAATATGGAGGGGTGATGCAAAACAGCTCCAGGCGTTCCATAATTTTCTTAAATTCTGAGCATCTGAGATTTACTATACAATCTGACACATTTCAAGTCAATTACCTTGATCTTCTAATCTTGTGTGAAGATAAAGTTCTGTACACTGATCTTTACAGGAAACCTATTGATCGTAACAGTTTGTTGAGGGCTGATAGTTGTCACCCGCTACCCATGGAAAACAGTTTTCCCTACAGCTAATTCTGTCGAATCAAAAGAATTTGCAAAAAAAATAAAACATTTCGACAGAAATAATATGCAAAGAAAAGTCAAGGAGAAGATGTACAACAATGGTCAGATTAATACTGCCATTGAGAAAATTGAAAACAAAACTTGGGGATGTTATTTGAAAACATAATGTTAACTTTCACTGCTATGCGGATGACACACAGCTGTACATTTCAATGAAACATGGTGAAGCCCCAAAATTGCCCTCGCTAGAAGCATGTGTTTCAGACATAAGGAAGTGGATGGCTGCAAACTTTCTACTATTAAACTCGGACAAAACAGAGATGCTTGTTCTAGGTCCCAAGAAACAAAGAGATATTCTGTTGAATCTGACAATTAATCTTAATGGTTGTACAGTCGTCTCAAATAAAACTGTGAAGGACCCCGGCGTTACTCTGGACCCTGATCTCTCTTTTGAAGAACATATCAAGACCATTTCGAGGACAGCTCTTTTCCATCTACGTAATATTGCAAAAATCAGAAACTTTCTGTCCAAAAATGATGCAGAAAAATTAATCCATGCTTTTGTCACTTCTAGGTTAGACTACTGCAATGCTCTACTTTCCGGATTCCCGGATAAAGCACTAAATAAACTTCAGTTAGTGCTAAATACGGCTGCTAGAATCCTGACTAGAACCAAAAAATTTGATCATATTACTCCAGTGCTAGCCTCTCTACACTGGCTTCCTGTCAAAGCAAGGGCTGATTTTAAGGTTTTACTGCTAACCTACAAAGCATTACATGGACTTGCTCCTACCTATCTCTCTGATTTGGTCCTGCCGTACATACCTACACGTACGCTACGGTCACAAGACGCAGGCCTCCTAATTGTCCCTAGAATTTCTAAGCAAACAGCTGGAGGCAGGGCTTTCTCCTATAGAGCTCCATTTTTATGGAACGGTCTGCCTACCCATGTCAGAGAAGCAAACTCGGTCTCAACCTTTAAGTCTTTACTGAAGACTCATCTCTTCAGTGGGTCATATGATTGAGTGTAGTCTGGCCCAGGAGTGGGAAGGTGAACGGAAAGGCTCTGGAGCAACGAACCGCCCTTGCTGTCTCTGCCTGGCCGGTTCCCCTCTTTCCACTGGGATTCTCTGCCTCTAACCCTATTACAGGGGCTGAGTCACTGGCTTACTGGGGCTCTCTCATGCCGTCCCTGCAGGGGGTGCGTCACCTGAGTGGGTTGATTCACTGTTGTGGTCATCCTGTCTGGGTTGGGCCCCCCCCCCCCACTTGGGCTGTGCCGTGGCGGAGATCTTTGTGGGCTATACTCAGCCTTGTCTCAGGATGGTAAGTTGGTGGTTGAAGATATCCCTCTAGTGGTGTGGGGGCTGTGCTTTGGCAAAGTGGGTGGGGTTATATCCTTCCTGTTTGGCCCTGTCCGGGGATGTCCTCGGATGGGGCCACAGTGTCTCCTGTCCCTTCCTGTCTCAGCCTCCAGTATTTATGCTGCAGTAGTTTGTGTCGGGGGGCTAGGGTCAGTTTGTTATATCTGGAGTACTTCTCCTGTCCTATTCGGTGTCCTGTGTGAATCTAAGTGTGCGTTCTCTAATTCTCTCCTTCTTTCTTTCTCTCTCTCGGAGGACCTGAGCCCTAGAAGCATGCCCCAGGACTACCTGACATGATGACTCCTTGCTGTCCTCAGTCCACCTGGCCATGCTGCTGCTCCAGTTTCAACTGACCTGAGCCCTAGGACCATGCCCCAGGACTACCTGACATGATGACTCCTTGCTGTCCCCAGTCCACCTGGCCATGCTGCTGCTCCAGTTTCAACTGTTCTGCCTTACTATTATTCGACCATGCTGGTCATTTATGAACATTTGAACATCTTGGCCATGTTCTGTTATAATCTCCACCCGGCACAGCCAGAAGAGGACGGGCCACCCCACATAGCCTGGTTCCTCTCTAGGTTTCTTCCTAGGTTTTGGCCTTTCTAGGGAGTTTTTCCTAGCCACCGTGCTTCTACACCTGCATTGCTTGCTGTTTGGGGTTTTAGGCTGGGTTTCTGTACAGCACTTTGAGATATCAGCTGATGTACGAAGGGCTATATAAATAAATTTGATTTGATTTGAAAACGCGACATGATATTTTTCAAGGTCAATCTCACAAAAAAATAAGCATTTTTTGCCTTCTAACTACCCGCTATTCAAAGTGCTCTAAACAAATTAAGGGAATCTTCCACAAACATTGGCACATTCTAAGATTCGATGACAGTATCGGTAACGTTATTGTGTTTTCGGACCATTTGGTCGTGTTCTCTCGAGGCAGAAATCTCAGCGATCAATTGGTAAACTCTGATTTACCACCCCAAGATATTTCTGAACAACCTCTATTTGCGCCCCTACTGGATGGAAATTACAAGTGTAATGACTGGGAAAACAGGGAAACAGATCCCATTCAAAGGTGTTATTACGTGCTCCGCTAAGGCAGTTATTTATCCTATAACTTGTCCTTGTGGTAAAAAAAAATGTGGGTTAACAAAGCGCGAATTAAAAGTACGTACCTCAGAGCATCGTAGCACCATTAGGTGCAAAAACTTGACTTACCCAGTTCCGGTCTACTTTTTGGAAGCAAACCACTCGAATTTCATCCCTACGTTATATTGGCATCGAACATGTCACCCTCCCTCGGAGAGGGGGTGACATCGACAATTTATTGTTAAAACGAGAGGCTGCCTGGATCTTTAATTTAAAGACCCTTGCTCCCTTCGGTCTCAAAGTAGACTTTGATCTGAAGTCATTCTTGTGATTATTATGATTTTTCTGATGTAAATGTCTGTAGGCCTATGTAGCCAAATTGTATCTATGATCGTATGCTATCCATTCATGTTTTTGGTATGTTATTTTAAAATATGAGAATTAACCAACGATATCAGGCCACACCCGGCCATGATTACAGACACCTGTGTGTGTCCTTTGACACTATATAAACTCGTCACCCTGCAGTGTTTGTCATTAAACCCTGATGAAGACAACACGTCTGTCTAGACGTTGGATATTAGGTTATTAAAGTATTGCATCTGAGCTCCTAGAGTGTGCGGCTACCCTTTAATTGTTCAGGTGTTCTACTCCGCTAGCCAGCACCTCGCCTAAATAGATGTGCGTTTCTTTCGCCTCTAGAACCCTTTTGGGTTCCAATTCGAACCTTTTCTAAGAGTGTACAGGAACTTTAAAGAGCGAGTAAGTTCTCCTTTTGAAAACGGCATATGTGCCATCGATGAGTCAAGCATGTATTCTAGTGTCAAAATTGACCTGCATTTATAAATAGGATAATTTGGTCAGTGTTGTTCGAAACGGTCATTTGCGAGATGATGGAAAGAAAATGTTATGTCATGGAAAGCAGGGTACCGAAACAGTTTTCCTTGGGTGGGTCAAACATGCCCACAGCTGGCCTAACCCAAGTAATCAATTCGGAGTGCAGCTTCTCGTGACACGATCGTAATGCCCATGGTCAACTTGTTTTGACATTCGATATTCCTATGGGATAAGAATGTCAATGGCTCAACACAAACAAGACACCCACATTAAACCACCAACCCAAGACACAGCGGCTGTATTTCATAATGACCAAGACGGAAAACGAGGCCAAATCAGGAAGTTCAGCCCCCACTTTAACAGCGGCATACTTTTGCAGGGGAGACTATCAGTAATCTGTCGCCCTCTGCTGTTTAAATATTGTCATTGTGTATATCTGCCTACTTCACTCAATATTCATACAGCCAAGGAAATCGATGTCTACGCAGAATACGCTTTGCAGACTTTCTCCAGCCACTACCTGTAATACTTTACAGGAGCTATTTATCAAATCAGGTTTATGTCCAAAATGAATTAATTAACAGTATTTATGTAAACACTTGTGGTAGATGAATATAGCCCTCTGATCTAGAGGACTACTGAACTAATATGACAATTAGATAACCCATAGTCCCTCTTATCCAGATGACTAGTAAAGTTACAAGGTACTGACCGTTGTCACAGTGTGCCAAAGCCCTGAGTTTGGTCTGAGCCGTGGAAGCAGCATCTCCACCAGGGGACGTTAGAGAGAGGGCATAGGAGGTGATGGATACAGCGAAGGGCCTCTCAAGGGAGTCCAGCTTCGACCCCAGGTAGACCTTAGCCTGCTCCATAGCGTACCTCTAACACAGGGGAATGGTGGATAGATTTAGCATTATAATTAGCAATATGCATGAGCCTCATTCTGGTATATTCTGTTGCAAAACCTATTTGCCCATTTAGGATAACTCCACAACTTTTAGTCAGGTTAAGTCAGTGATGTTAAGGTTAAGTCCATGACTTGAATGATGTATTACCACTTCTGAGTCTTGTCCTTCGGGGTACAGCGGCACAGCGTGGTGCATGGCTATCAGAACGAACGCTGTCAGGGACACCTCTCCCTCAAACCCTCCCACTCCACCCTGATGAGAATAGAGAGATAGCAGACAGGTAAAGACACAGTAATGTATTGTATGTTATGGTAGTGTACCTGCATGGTCCGGTCGTGGAGAACATTTGGGTCATACATAGAGGTTAGAGGGGTGGGATTGCTACTGGAAACTTGCCATTTGGAATCCCTTGACAGGCTGAAAAAATTGGACGAGACGACTAGAGGGTTGTTAGGTGACAAATCCTAGAAAGACGACATCTCCAGCCGCTGTGCCCTTGAGCAAGGCACTTAACCCATAAACTGCTCACCATGCGGCGCACTATGGCTGCCCACTGCTCCAGCTACTCCAACCTAATGTGTTTTTGTGTATGTGTGTCTATATTGAAGTGGTTGGGTACAGCAGAAAACACATTTTCACACAGATGAATAACGTATTCTTACCTGCATGGTGCGGTCATAGAGTGGGTTAGGGTCAGTGAAGGCTCCACTGGCCAGCTGTTTAGACACCAGGTAGGAGATGGACTGTTGGATGTAGGAGTCCTCCACTGTAATCACGTCCCTGCATTGGGACAACTCCTTGGCTATAAAGGCTGTCAACCAAACACTGCTTGGTGTTGTCAGGAAAGCTCCATAGGATCCGTCTGTCTTCTTGAAGGTCAGGATTCTGCCGTATCCTTGGAAAGAGAAACAATCAATTAATTTCAACTGTTTGATTCCCACAAGGGTAGATGTCTCAAAGCGATTAACTTAAGATGTCCCGGTGTCCCCTCACCAGCCTGTATCATGGCCTGAGCTTCGTCTCTGCGTTCAGCCTTCAGGTCTATCCACTGTCCCGTGGTGTCCAGGTATCTCATGGCGTGGATGGCTGGAGACATGGTGACCATTGTCTGCTCCGCACACCCCATGGGTAGGGAGATGAGCCGGTCCACTCCATCCAGGTTCAGACAGTTCTCCACGGACTCTCCCATCACGCCACCTACATGGGGGGTACATGAGCACAGAGCTTATACATGGGACCAGTAGGTTTCCCCCTTATATTAGTTAACTAGACCTGGAGACTGGTCAGGGAAGACTCCTAGTCTGAAATAATATCTCCTGGAACAATATATATATTTTTAAATGTAAACATTCAGTACCACAGACCCCACATGAACAGAAAGTCTGTCTAAACGTGTGGGTAGAGCGAGTCTGTGGACCCTACTTACCTTTGACACTGATGTAGGCGTCAGATTCCAGTCCAGGTACAGCACTAGGAGGAGGTGGGATTTTAAGTTCGATTGACTTGGCAGCTGTGCAACATAGATAAGAAGTCGAGAACCTGTTTTAACTCAATGTCTGATTTGGCTTGTTTGCATCAATGTCCCTTTAACTACCGATGTCAGATGTTCTGATAAGCAACATTACCATTCCCATCAATGTTGTATTCATGTTGTATTGAGACCAGTTCTCCTTCCCCCTGTATAACAGAACAAAAGGTGAGAGTCTCATTCTGAATGGTTATACAGACATATACAGATGTAGGATCTGAATTTGAGCCAGTTCGCTACAGCAGGAAAATAATCCTGCAGTAGCAGGAAATTTGAATTATGACATTTTTGTAAGGGTTGCACATTTTTTTTCATAAGGGAAAATCAAGTCTGAAATGTCAGAGTGGAAATTACAAACTCCAGAGCCCTTTTAAACCTCAAAAACACTACAAGTTTTAAATGTCATGCATTGCAGGAAAGTGTTCCTGCAACAGGGTGATCAAAGACATTTTGTAAAATGGTAAAAAGAGATTCAAATCCACATGTTGCCAGTTGTGTTCAGCACAATAAAGAAGTGAGAACCACATGTAGCCTAATGTACATATGTATTATAGAGACATAGAGTAGAACTTCTGTGTATTAGAAGGAGAAAAGTGATACAAGTTTAAATATTTGCCAGTGGTGTGTTCATACCGTGACTTTGAGGTCCTTCTTGATCTGGTCGCGAGCGGTCTTAGTGTAGGCCTCTACCTGGATAGGGATGTTTCCTATGACCAGAGGAACCACGGTGAAGTAGACCGGGACAGCAGACTTACCAGGTACTGTCACCACCTCCTTGTCCCCTCTGTCCCCCCCTGCACTGCAGAGACCCTCCACCCACGCCAGCTCTACGGTCACCTTCACAGAGAGAAACACATACAGTAGACATGGCAGTAGATGTAAGTATAGTCAAAATGTCTATCAAAGGAATCTACAGATAATGTCTGCAACTGCTGTTTATTTGAATAAATGGCTGTTGGGGCCATTTTGGATTTGAATATATTGTTTTGACATATACTGTTTTAAGAAAACAAGTTACCTCCATACTGTCGGTCCTGTAGTTGTACACAACAGCTTTCACCTGCAGCTGTTCGTTTCTCTTCACAGAATAGGGCAGTCTGAGCGAGACAAAGAAGTCCTGGAACACCACCAGAGGCTTGGGCTCAGCTATACAAAACCCTGAAGGGAAAGCCATCACTAACATTAACCACTTGATGACTGTCCTCTGAAAGTCTAATGGCGTAATGATAACCTGAGCGCCAGTCTCTTTGTGTTATCATGACAACTTCTTGTCACTCGTTGTCATGGTCGGCTTGATAATCAATGTCAAACTGAGTTGGCACGAGCACAAACAGATTCGGGACCAGGATAGTGTAATGGTCTTAGGTAAGAAGGAAGAGTTGACCTGCCTTTTGTTTTAGAGATTCCCACTGCTTGAACCTCCCAGGTAGTGATGGAGTCAGGGACAGCAATACTGTGTCTGAAAATAATAATAATAATAATAATAATATATGCCATTTAGCAGACGCTTTTATCCAAAGCGACTTACAGTCATGTGTGCATACATTCTACGTATGGGTGGTCCCGGGGATTGAACCCACTACCCTGGCGTTACAAGCGCCATGCTCTACCAACTGAGCTACAGAAGGACCACAATAACGTACAACTCTGGATAAGAGCGTCTGCTAAATGACTTAAATGTAAATGTAATGTAACATGATTTAACTACTAGTTACACTACAGTATATTGGCTTCCAGGTTTGACCCAGTCTGTTCACATGGTCAGGGAAAACTCTGGGCCCCAGTCATGACAGTCCTGGCTTGTGTCCCAAATGGCACCTTATTCCCTAGTCTACCAGTCAAAAGTACTGCACTATATAGGGAATAGAGTGTCGTTTGGGACGTGGCCCTGAAGTCCACGATGTTGCAGATTACCAGGTTACCTTACGAAACCAGAGGGCTCCACATCAACGATGTCCCACATCCAGGTCTGAGGGAAGTAAGAGCGCAGGTGGACAGACACCTCATCTATGGCCTCCTCCTCATCCATATCATCAACTAGACCGGAGGACAGGGAAGAGGACAGGGAGATATGCATATACTCAGAAAACATTCAAAAATGTTCAGCTTAATCAATGCAAAATATGTGCATATACTGTAGTACAACTAGTCTGCAAAAATACAAAATTATTGATTTATCTATTACTGAATGCGCCACAATAATCTGTAGATTGTAATATTCTTCTTAGAGGTTATTGTCCAACTACTAATGTAATAATATAATAAGATAGTGTACTTCTAGCCAGGCTATATGTCCTCCTGGTCTTCTTGATGTTGTTCCTCAGCTTGGTGGCATCTCTGCAGCACTTGAGGAAGGCAGTGCGACAGGAAATAGACTTGTGGGTGGTTTTAGCATGACGACTCTCACAGGACAGACCCAGGCTGTTAAACCTGGCCCCATCCTGACAACACCTCTTCTCCATATTACCTGGGTACCTGTTGACTACAGACAACAACTCTGTGTCTAACTAATACATTATATACATGTCATTTGCTAAGGAATGTTTTTGCTGAAACATATCTGAACATTTGTCTAGGAAGGATTATTGAAACGTATCCTTTGGAGTGCTGTCCATCTTGTATAACTAATAATAGTTGATAATCTCACCATAAGAGTAAAACTAGCATGCTCAGAGGATGGAGGGAGAATAGAAGTCCCACCAAACCGGGAACATTCCCAGAACATTAGCTAAGATTCCCATTAAGTTCTAGATAGGGTTTGATCTAACATTAGGATTTTTTAAAAATACAAAAAGTTAAATATCCTTGGAATGTTCTCCTAAAGTTCACTAAAATGTTTTACATGGTATCCAAGACTATAACTGATGATCTAGGATCACTTTTGCCTCTAAGAAAAGGCTAAATGTAAATTGGGTGAACATCAATGGAATATTATGTTGAACCTAAAACAAATATGCTATGAACGTCATAAAAACTGACCTATTTGGAAATTGTGCAACATTGTGGGAATGTTCTGTGCAACCTTTGTGAATATCATAAGAATATTTTTGCAACATCTCAGACAACATCCAAGACTTAATTCATATGTTCTGTCAACATTCTTACAACATTAAGGGAATGTCCTGTGCAACCTAACTTAGACATTGTATGAATATCATCATAACTGAGCATATCCCTTGTAATGTACCCACCAGGTTACCACAAATGTTCTGGGAACCTTTAAAGAACTCAGAAAGGCTGTTCTGTCAACATTCTTGCAACATCAAAACAATGTTTTGTGCACCTTGATACAAACATTATCTGAATGTCAGGACAACTGAACAGTTGCCATATCCCCACAATGTTCCCACAACTTAATGAAACATTCTGGGAACCTTTAAAGAACAGACACAATGTGGTCTGGGAACGGCCCTTAAAAGAAACATTGTAGGATCGTCCGCACAACTGGATAGTTTTTGTGTTTTGGAAAGATATCTTTTGTGATGCCCCCATAATGTTCCAACCTAAAGAAACATTCTGGGAACCTTTTAAAGAACATATGAAATGTGTTATAGGAATGATCTTGTATCATCAGGCAAATGTCTTATACAAACGTTCTATAATCATCAGCAAGACTGGACACTTTTGTGTTATGAGAACATTTGCTGCGACCTAAAGAAAATTCTGGGAACTTTCTCACAGAACCAATTTTGGTTTGCTGAGGTTACTGCTACACCTACTGATATCAGAGAAAGCCTGGTGATGGTTCAAGGCTCTCTTCCCTCTTCTTATGCTGTTACAGGAATAATCTGATCAGAGGACAAAATAAAAATAATTTTACAATATTGTGTGGAATAAATTCCATCAACAACAGCAGCAGCAGTGATGTACTATTCATTCAACATTATAATGAGTTCAATGTCTGAATGTAAACCGTACCATTTCTCACGTGATTCTCTGTATCCACCCAGTTGGTTATAAAGGCGAGCCCAGCGTCCTGTAACACAGACTGGGAGTTCCTGCCCCCTCCCATAGAACACGCCAGGTCATAGGAGTTCATGTAGGCAAACATCTAAAGAAGAAGAAGATGACTTTATTGGTCCATTTACTACATGAACAACAGATATTTGTCTTTTGCATATCCCATTCTCCCTGGTAGACAACCACATCCTGTCCTGTACATTCAGTAGATGCATATAACAATACATACTGTCCTGTATATACAGTAGATACATATAAACAGTACATACACGGGGAGATACATTCTCAGGTATACTGTATTTTCACAGACAAACCTGCTCTCTCTGTGATACAGTACATTAGCTCAGCATTTTCCAAACTCGATCCAGAGGACACCAAGGGGTGCACATTTTGGTTTTTGCCTTAGGACTACACAGCTGATTCAAATGATCAACTCATCATCACACCTTGGTTATTTGAATCAGCTGTGTAGTGCTGGGGCAAAAAACAGAACGTACACCCCTTTGGTTATTTGAATCAGCTGTGTAGTGCTGGGGCAAAAAACAGAACGTACACCCCTTTGGGCCTCCAGGAATTAGCTTAGGAAATGCTCTATTAGCTGATAAAATAAAATAAAATGTTATTTGTTACATACACATGGTTAGCAGATGTTAATGCGAGTGTAGCGAAATGCTTGTGCTTCTAGTTCCGACAATGCAGTGATAACCAACAAGTAATCTAACTAACAATTCCAAAACTACTGTCTTATACACAGTGTAAGGAGATAAAGAATATGTACATAAGGATATATGAATGAGTGATGGTACAGGGCAGCATACAGTAGATGGTATCGAGTACAGTATATACATATGAGATGAGTATGTAGACAAAGTAAACAAAGTGGCATAGTTAAAGTGGCTAGTGATACATGTATTACATAAGGATGCAGTCGATGATATAGAGTACAGTATATACGTATGCATATGAGATGAATAATGTAGGGTAAGTAACATTATATAAGGTAGCATTGTTTAAAGTGGCTAGTGATATATTTACATCATTTCCCATCAATTCCCATTATTAAAGTGGCTGGAGTTGGGTCAGTGTCAATGACAGTGTGTTGGCAGCAGCCACTCAATGTTAGTGGTGGCTGTTTAACAGTCTGATGGCCTTGAGATAGAAGCTGTTTTTCAGTCTCTCGGTCCCAGCTTTGATGCACCTGTACTGACCTCGCCTTCTGGATGATAGCGGGGTGAACAGGCAGTGGCTCGGGTGGTTGATGTCCTTGATGATCTTTATGGCCTTCCTGTAACATCGGGTGGTGTAGGTGTCCTGGAGGGCAGGTAGTTTGCCCCCGGTGATGCGTTGTGCAGACCTCACTACCCTCTGGAGAGCCTTACGGTTGAGGGCGGAGCAGTTGCCGTACCAGGCGGTGATACAGCCCGCCAGGATGCTCTCGATTGTGCATCTGTAGAAGTTTGTGAGTGCTTTTGGTGACAAGCTGAATTTCTTCAGCCTCCTGAGGTTGAAGAGGCGCTGCTGCGCCTTCTTCACGACACTGTCAGTGTGAGTGGACCAATTCAGTTTGTCTGTGATGTGTATGCCGAGGAACTTAAAACTTGCTACCCTCTCCACTACTGTTCCATCGATGTGGATAGGGGGGTGTTCCCTCTGCTGTTTCCTGAAGTCCACAATCATCTCCTTAATTTTGTTGACGTTGAGTGTGAGGTTATTTTCCTGACACCACACTCCGAGGGCCCTCACCTCCTCTCTGTAGGCCGTCTCGTCGTTGTTGGTAATCAAGCCTACCACTGTTGTGTCGTCCGCAAACTTGATGATTGAGTTGGAGGCGTGCGTGGCCACGCAGTCGTGGGTGAACTGGACAACACCCTGTCGTTCTCAACTAACATCAAGGCGGTGGCCCGTTCCTGTAGGTTCATGCTCTACAACATCCGCAGAGTACGACCCTGCCTCACACAGGAAGCGGCGCAGGTCCTAATCCAGGCACTTGTCATCTCCCGTCTGGATTACTGCAACTCGCTGTTGGCTGGGCTCCCTGCCTGTGCCATTAAACCCCTACAACTCATCCAGAACGCCGCAGCCCGTCTGGTGTTCAACCTTCCCAAGTTCTCTCACGTCACCCCGCTCCTCCGCTCTCTCCACTGGCTTCCAGTTGAAGCTCGCATCCGCTACAAGACCATGGTGCTTGCCTACGGAGCTGTGAGGGGAACGGCACCTCAGTACCTCCAGGCTCTGATCAGGCCCTACACCCAAACAAGGGCACTGCGTTCATCCACCTCTGGCCTGCTCGCCTCCCTACCACTGAGGAAGTACAGTTCCCGCTCAGCCCAGTCAAAACTGTTCGCTGCTCTGGCTCCCCAATGGTGGAACAAACTCCCTCACGACGCCAGGACAGCGGAGTCAATCACCACCTTCCGGAGACACCTGAAACCCCACCTCTTTAAGGAATACCTAGGATAGGATAAAGTAATCCTTCTCACCCCCCCCCCCTTAAAATATTTAGATGCACTATTGTAAAGTGGCTGTTCCACTGGATGTCATAAGGTGAATGCACCAATTTGTAAGTCGCTCTGGATAAGAGCGTCTGCTAAATGACTTAAATGTAAATGTAATGTAAATGTGAACAGGGAGTACAGGAGAGGGCTCAG
This sequence comes from Oncorhynchus keta, assembly GCF_023373465.1. Classification (NCBI taxonomy): domain Eukaryota; kingdom Metazoa; phylum Chordata; class Actinopteri; order Salmoniformes; family Salmonidae; genus Oncorhynchus; species Oncorhynchus keta. The sequence continues at coordinate 17,901,764 of NC_068438.1, read as the reverse complement.
AACGCACCCTTGTGGGGCCCCAGTGTTGAGGATCAGCGGGGTGGAGATGTTGTTGCCTACCCTCACCACCTGGGGGCGGCCCGTCAGGAAGTCCAGTACCCAGCTGCACAGGGCGGGGTCGAGACCCAGGGTCTCGAGCTTGATGACGAGCTTGGAGGGTACTATGGTGTTGAATGCCGAGCTGTAGTCGATGAACAGCATTCTCACATAGGTATTCCTCTTGTCCAGGTGGGTTAGGGCAGTGTGCAGTGTGGTTGAGATTGCGTCGTCTGTGGACCTATTTGGGCGGTAAGCAAATTGGAGTGGGTCTAGGGTGTCAGGTAGGGTGGAGGTGATATGGTCCTTGACTAGTCTCTCAAAGCACTTCATGATGACGGAACTGAGTGCTACGGGACGGTAGTCGTTTAGCTCAGTTACCTTAGCTTTCTTGGGAACAGGAACAATGGTGGCCCTCTTGAAGCATGTGGGAACAGCAGACTGGTATAGGGATTGATTGAATATGTCTGTAAACACACCGGCCAGCTGGTCTGCGCATGCTCTGAGGGGGCGGCTGGGGATGCCGTCTGGGCCTGCAGCCTTGCGAGGGTTAACACGTTTAAATGTCTTACTCACCTCGGCTGCAGTGAAGGAGAGGCTGCATGTTTTCCTTGCAGGCCGTGTCAGTGGCACTGTATTGTCCTCAAAGCGGGCAAAAAGTTATTTAGTCTGCCTGGGAGCAAGACATCCTGGTCCGTGACTGGGCTGGGTTTCTTCTTGTAGTCCGTGATTGACTGTAGACCCTGCCACATGCCTCTTGTGTCTGAGCCGTTGAATTGAGATTCTACTTTGTCTCTGTACTGACGCTTAGCTTGTTTAATAGCCTTGCGGAGGGAATAGCTGCATTGTTTATATTCGGTCATGTTACCAGACACCTTGCCCTGATTAAAAGCAGTGGTTCGCGCTTTCAGTTTCACGCGAATGCTGCCATCAATCCACGGTTTCTGGTTAGGGAATGTTTTTATCCAGGTCATAGCCTTGTGAAGCTGTCAACATACACCTGAGACTGAGCCAAAATCCAGACTAATAATGTTATGTTACTTTATCATTTAATCTTTATTTAACCAGGAAGTCACATTGAAATTGAAATATCACCAGCAGGCACACATACTGTATGTAGCTATTCATTCAACCTGGTAAGTGTGTGAGTGATAGAGGTTCTGTACCTTCTGAGGAGTGAGTTTGTTGTTCTTGTTGAGGATGTAAACAGCTGTATCTACAGCAGCCAGAGCTACCTTGTCTCCCTGGTCTGTACGGACCACCACATTCACCAAGTCAGCTGGTTTATGCTCTTTAAATGGAAGGATCTCGATCTGAAAACAGAGCAACAAAGACACTGTCACAATCTGCCTCCATGCAAAACTAGATCCCTTTGATTGATCTTTATTAGTCAAGTTAAATTCAGAAAATGTGCCTTCTTGATGCACAGCACTGACAACAGGATACAACCATAACTGGCTAAGTGTAGTAAGAGTAGAAGTAGAGAAACAAGCGGTGACTATAGAACCTGTCCTTTGCAGATATCTTTGACATCGGCCCATACAGAGTCAGCCACTATCGTAGTCTTCTCTGGTGCCTGTGTGAAGTAGTAGGCCACCAGTCTGAAGGAAGGGACCAGGTCAAGACTGTAGGGCAGACTGAAGGTGGTCAGCTCAGTCCTCTGGACCCTGTTCATCTGGACCACTCTGCCCTTACTCAGGACCTGAAAGAATGGAAACAGAGGAAATAACACATTATTACTCTTCACTACAGATTTGGAAAATGTTAATTTCTCAACCCCAACGTGCTTATATTGATGTTGGTTACAGCTATGACAACCCCAGTCTACTGTAGTGTATGGAAACGTGAAGCTATGCACGGATAAAGTACATTGCAGAAGTGGTAAATGGTCATCTCCATCCCATTATTAGAATGGACTGATACTCCAGTATGTTACCATATAGTAGATGTAGGCTGGTCGTGGGGTGCCTGGAGGGGTGATGTCTCTGAGAGTGACCGTCATGGTTCCTCCAGGCTCCAGGGTGACATGTTCTATCTCTACACTCAGGTAGCTGTTCCCCTCAGACTGGACTGCTGACACTGTCATTTTGGCATCACTCACTACTACCTCTTTATCGTCTCCCTCAGCAAACATCTGGAGAGACAAGAACATACAGTGCAAAGTTACAGTACTTCAATATTACCTCCCATGGAAATTAGAGCCACATAGAACACTTGACATAACTACAGTGTTGATTGAAAGTTGAAAGTTCTCTGTGTCTGTCCTGTACCTTGATGTCCATAGACGTGGCCAGTTTGGGCACTTCGAAGGTGAGAACAGCCTCACCCTTAGAGTTACTGGATCCCTCCAACTTAGACTCCTGTGTGCCTCCTACAGAGGTCACTGAAACTGAAGCCCTCATACGGAGGTCAGGGGCTGGGGATCCATCTGGGTGGGTGGTGGTGGCCTGAGAAGGAAACATGCAGCATATGCCAAGTAGACTATGTCTATAGATACAGTCATATTCTAAATGGTAAGGCCAATACAATTGATAACACTGATAACTATTGTACGGTACGTCTCATTTGGGGGAAAAGGGATTTGTTCATCTCAATATGATGTCCTGAATGAATACAATTATATTTTACTCTGTGGCGTTAAAGTTTGTCTTAGAGTGCAGAAACGACCACACTGTACCAGGATAGAGAACCTTCCTCCAGGTGTGAAGTATTCCTTAGTCTTAGACATGTCAATGATGTATGGAGACGTCACTATCTTTACTGAAGTGCTCTCAGCTTCTTCTAAATCTCCGCCTGAGAGAGCGAGAGACAAAGACAGACAGAGTGACAGTTACTGTCATACGGCATAATATCCAAGAGAAAATACCTGAATCCGCTGGCATGGTCATGTTTTATCTGACTGAATGAAGGACTTACTTGCTGTTTCTAAAACTGTAACAGCTATGTACAGATTGTATCCCTCCATGTGTTGGATGTTTTGCTTTTCTGCTTTCCCACGAAGGTCTTCAGTTGGCAGGGTAATGCTGGCGACACCGTCTTGGATCTACAATACACCAGAAAAAAAGACAATGGAACTGGCCTGGATACAAAACAATAACTCTACAATCAGAAAATTTGACTTTAATTTGACATTTTTGAATGTACATTTTTAAGATGATAAAGTGAACTCACAGAAGTCTTGTTTTCTAGGCCAGGTAGATGTATTCTGTTGCCTTCTATGTCTATTAGTCCAAATCTAACATAAGCTATGCCATTGACACCTTTGCCATAGGTGTACCTGCAATCAACACACATTTACTTGACATGCTATGAACAATTCACAAAACAGTCCATAAATACAATCTGCTTCAACAATCTCACCTTACAGAGACGCTGAATTGAAAGGATTCTTCTGTCACTAAATAATATGGCTTCAAAGCTGTTATCTTCACCTCAAAAGTAGGAAGAACTGAAAGAAATAGAGGTGAGCTTCACTTTGTCGTTGTTGGGCTGTATCATAGAGTCACGCAACCTATTTTTGATACTCACCATATTCCCTGACCTCAAACTCCACTGAAGAGTTGGACATAGGATGGTCGATAAAAGTGGCAACAATCTTCCAATGGCCAGCCCTGAAACATATTGACAGAGTAGTGGTCAGTGCTACTCATGTCCTGTGTTCCATAGATTTTATGTCAACATACTACTTACGTCTCAACGTCAGGGATCATTATGTTCCTCTGAAGGAGTTTACTGGACTGTAGAGCCTGGTTGTACACCAGCAGGCCTTTGGAGTTCTGCAGAGAGACAGTGAATGTTATTTTGAGAACATAACACAATAATACAACTTTAACATACAGATAGATGTCTTGCAAACGTACAAATATCTTGACATTGATGCTTTCTTCGACAGGCAGCAGATAGTTGTCTAACGTGAAGACCCTGAAATTGACTGGAAAAGGGATTATTGGGATTATTGGGAAATTGGGATTATAACTAAAATCATATATAATAGTCAACATTTTTTATTTGAGACTTTACCATTCTCTCCTGGATTGTAGATTGGTTTGTCTGTCTGGATGAAGACATAACCCTTTTTTGTTGACAAAAGGATAGTTTTTTTTTTATTTAAGAAGTCATTGCTCTCTGCGGCCAGTTGGATATATGGCACTATTGTCTTTGTTTTTCCTATGTTTGTGATTGCCTCTTCGTACAGGCTAGGAACGACCTGTAAAACATGATAATAGAGGCCGAATCATATAAATGCACATTCCAGTAGTTCCATAGGGTATGAAAGGAGGTTAGCGTTCTGCATACTTACACTCATTTTCACCACCTCCTGATAGCCATTGGCTTCATTGAGAGTTACATGCTTTTTTCCAGACAGAACTTTATTATTGTCAGTTTGGTACAAGAAGTATAGTGTAATCTGTGTAGGCTTGATAGCTCCCTGGAGCTGTACTGTCACTGTCTCCTCTACTCCCAGGTGGACTATGTTGGGAGCAGTGATGAGACATCTGCAAACAAACACAAACACAAACACACACACAAACACAAACAAACACACACGAACACAAACAAAGACACACACGAACACAAACAAACACACACACGAACACAAACACACACACGAACACAAACAAACACACACACAAACAAACACACACACGAACACAAACAAACACACACACGAACACACAAACAAACACACACACGAACACAAACAAACAAACACACAAACAAACACACACACGAACACATGCAGGAATAAGCAGGTGGGAGGATAATTTCATACAAATAGTGAAACAGACAAAAAAAAATGTTTTTATATAATACTTTACTAAATATATTCATGTCACCAAATAATTGTTTAAAATACACTGTTTGCAATGAACGTCAGCAGTAGCCTCAACAGCACTCTGTAGGGTAGCACCATGGTGTAGCCAGAGGACAGCTAGCCAGAGGACAGCTTGCCAGAGGACAGCCAGCCAGAGGACAGCCAGCCAGAGGACAGCTAGCCAGAGGACAGCTAGCCAGAGGACAGCTTGCCAGAGGAAAGCCAGCCAGAGGACAGCCAGCCAGAGGACAGCCAGCCAGAGGACAGCCAGACAGAGGACAGCTAGCCAGAGGACAGCTTGCCAGAGGAAAGCCAGCCAGAGGACAGCCAGCCAGAGGACAGCCAGCCAGAGGACAGCCAGCCAGAGGACAGCCAGCCAGAGGACAGCCAGCCAGAGGACTGCTAGCCAGAGGACAGTTAGCCAGAGGAAAGCCAGCCAGAGGACAGCCAGCCAGAGGACAGCCAGCCAGAGGAAAGCCAGCCAGAGGACAGCCAGCCAGAGGACAGCCAGCCAGAGGACAGCCAGCCAGAGGACAGCCAGCCAGAGGACTGCTAGTCAGAGGACAGTTAGCCAGAGGTGAAAAAGAACCCAATTGTCATACTTGAGTAAAAGTATAGATACCTTAATAGAAAGTTACTCAGGTGAAAGTCCCCCAGCAAAAAACTACTTGAGTAAAAGTCTAAAAGTATGTGGTTCTAAATATAGTTATGTATCAAAACTAAATGTAATTGCTAAAATATACTTAAGTATCAGAAGTAAAAGTAAAAGTATAAATCAATTCAAATTCTTTGTATTAAGCAAAGCGGACACCACTGCAGCTAGCTTCTGTCCTCCTCTGGATACACTGTATCACATTTAGGTAAGACCCAGATGCAGACAGTGTAGAAATAACAAGAGTTTATTACAACCACGGGGGCAGGCAAACGACAAGTCAAGGCAGGCAGGGGTCAGTAATCCAGGAAGGGTGTAATGGGTCCAGAACGGCAGGCAGTCTCAGGGTCAGGGCAGGAAGGGGTCAGTAATCTAGGAAGAGTGTAATGGGTCCAGAAAGGCAGGCAGTCTCAGGGTCGGGGCAGACAGAACGGTCAAAACCGGGAAGGACTAGAAAACAGGAGCAGGGAAACAGGCAGGAGCAGGGAAACAGGCAGGAACAGGGAAACAGGCAGGAGCAGGGAAACAGGCAGGAGCAGGGAAACAGGCAGGAGCAGGGAAACAGGCAGGAACAGGGAAACAGGCAGGAGCAGGGAAACAGGCAGGAGCAGGGAAACAGGCAGGAGCAGGGAAACAGGCAGGAGCAGGGAAACAGGCAGGAGCAGGGAAACAGGCAGGAACAGGGAAACAGGCAGGAACAGGGAAACAGGCAGGAAGGGAAACTGGCAGGGGAAACAGGCAGGAACAGGGAAACAGGCAGGAGCAGGGAAACAGGCAGGAGCAGGGAAACAGGCAGGAACAGGAAACAGGCAGGAAAGGGAAACAGGCAGGAGCAGGGGCAAACAGGAACAGGAACAGGAACAGGAAACAGGAACAGGGAAACGCAGGAGCAAAACAGGCAGGAGCAGGGAAACAGGCAGGAACAGGGAAACTGGCAGGAGCAGGGAAACTGGCAGGAACAGGAAACAGGCAGGGAGGGAACAGGCAGGAGCAGGGAAACAGGCAGGAACAGGGGAGCAAACAGGCAGGAGCAGGGAAACAGGCAGGAGCAGGGAAACAGGCAGGAGCAGGGAAACAGGCAGGAGCACAGGCAGGCAGGAGCAGGGAAACAGGCAGGAGCAGGGAAACAGGCAGGAAACAGGCAGGAGCAGGGAAACAGGCAAACAGGCAGGAGCAGGGAAACAGGCAGGAGCAGGGAAACAGGCAGGAGCAGGGAAACAGGCAGGAACAGGGAAACAGGCAGGAACAGGGAAACAGGCAGGAGCAGGGAAACTGGCAGCAGGGAAACAGGCAGGAACAGGGAACCAGGCAGGAACAGGGAAACGGGCAGGAACAGGGAAACGGGCAGGAGCAGGTAAACTGGCAGGAGCAGACAAACAGGCAGTAACAGGGAAACAGGCAGGAACAGGGAAACTGGCAGGAGCAGGGAAACTGGCAGGAACAGGGAAACAGGCAGGAGCAGGGAAACAGGCAGGAGCAGGGAAACAGGCAGGAGCAGGGAAACAGGCAGGAGCAGGGAAACAGGCAGGAGCAGGGAAACTGGCAGGAACAGGGAAACTGGCAGGAACAGGGAAACAGGCAGGAACAAACAGGAACAGGGAAACTGGCAGGACAGGGAAACAGGCAGGAAGGGAAACAGGCAGGAACAGGGGAGCAGGGAAACAGGCAGGAGCAGGGAAACAGGCAGGAACAGGGAAACTGGCAGGAACAGGGAAACAGGCAGGAACAGGGAAACGGGCACAGGCTGGCAGGAGCAGGGAAACAGGCAGGAGCAGGGAAACAGGCAGGAGCAGGGAAACAGGCAGGAGCAGGGAAACAGGCAGGAGCAGGGAAACTGGCAGGATCAGGGAAACAAAGGCTGGCAGGTTTTATGAACAAAACAAACTGACAACAGACAAACCGAGAACACAGGTATAAATACACAGGGGATAATGAGGAAAATGGGCGACACCTGGAGGCGGGTGGAGACAATCACAAAGACAGGTGAAACAGACTTCAATATAAAACCTAGGAGGCTCTTGGTTCTCACCCCTTTCCATATACTTACACAGTAATTATGAATACTTCCGGAGGACGTCCTCCAACCTATCTGAGCTCTTACAGCATGAACTGACATGTTGTCCACCCAATCAAAGGATCAGAGAATTAATCTAGCACTGAAAACATAAGCTACAGCTAGCTACCACTGCAGAGAAAACAATATGGTGACTAGTTGACTTAAAGAGAGAGAAAGGCAATAGTTGAACCGTTTTGTTAAGTCAAGTTAAGCTTTTGGTTTACACTGTGCACTGTACTGCATGATTGTAGCGGGTTTACTAATGCTCTAGTTCTAGTAACTATGTTGACTTGACGTTAGCTAAAATGGTGACACCGATGTAGACTGTGCATAGCGGTTAGAGGCTATGATATGAAGGTCTGGCTTGGAAAGGTTTTATCGCCTGGTCATAGACAGCTGACGTGTTGTCCACAAGCGAATGGAAATGGTGAGAGGAGGAGAGCGTGTAGATGCAAGAAGGAATTATCCAACGATCAAAGGGATCATGCAGATTTATGTGGCTGCTATGAAAGTGAACTGTGTTTGTGTTTGATCAGGGGTGTATTCCTTCCGCCGATTTTGTTGAAAAACTTTTCTTAAACGAAAGCAAACATAACGAAACAGGGATAAACATACCTGTATTTGTCAAATAGAAACTGTTGTTTGCAACTGTTGGACTAATGATTACACTCTAGATCAGCTAGATGCAGGCAAAATTGTGCAAGGCGATATTGAATGTATCCGTGTCTGTCACCTTGATTGCTCAAATTTCTCTCGACCTGTGCAACTACGTTGTAAAATTACATTCATAGACTAGGTTACAGAAACCTCATGCTGGGTATAGGGAACATTTGAGTATCATGCAGTAATCTAAATCTATCGATGTTACATTGATTTGGGGGAATGGAATGTGAATGACAGTCATCCAATATGCTGTAATAGAAATAAGGCCATACTCATCCCCCAAAATATTGTCCTCCCTCATCCTAAAAGTCATCAACCGCCACTGACACACACACCACGCACGCACGCACGCACGCACGCACGCACGCACGCACGCACGCACACACACACACACACACACACACACACACACACACACACACACACACACACACACACACACACGCGCTGTAGTAATATTTGAGAACATGACAGAAAATTACCAATGATGCAAGTAAAATATATCTACAAAGAATTAGCATGGATAGAACATAACTCACATTGGGTTCTGCTCACAAACTGCAGTCAGTGCAGCCATGATCAGAAGCAGTGTGTTCCTCATCGTTCTGCTTTACCGTCTGATCTGTATCATGCCACTGGAACAAAAGTCTTCTTTTCTTGTCTCAACCCCAAAATATTTAACAAAATACTGTCGAAGTTATCTGTAAAGCAGCTATGTCTGTAATGTTCCAGTTTGTGAGTGCAGCTGCAGCTCACAGAGAACAGGGTGCAGGATCTCAAATCGCACCCTATTCCTTACATAGTGCACTACTTTTAACCAGGGCCCATAGGGAATAGGGTGCCATTTGGGATGCACTCAGCATCAACACCTCCTCTAGCCCACCTAACTCTCCTCCTCTCAGCTTCTCTGACTCTAGTCTTGGCATTGGAGAAGGAACGTTGTGAAATAAATCACGTGTTTTCCCAGAAACAAGATTTTGCTTGTGTCCCAAATTGACTCCTATTCTCTACATAGTAAACTATGTTTGATTAGAGCCCTATGGGTTCTGGTCTGAAGTAGTGTGATATACAGGGGCTCGGGTAGGGAATAAGGTTCCATTTGGGAAGTAGCCTTTCCCAAAAAGCCCAAATACATACACAACATCTGTTTTTCAAACAAGACAGCAGTCTGATTTTCTTCAAAACACTTTATTTGCGGACCACTTTGTGATTTAGGTCTATGTTACAAATACTTACAGCACATATGCCTTTAACATTGACAATTCCCAAAACATCCAAACGGTATATTTATTTGCAATACATATGTGTGTATATATACAGTACCAGTCAAAAGTTTGGACAAACCTACTCATTTTCTACATTGTAGAATAATAGTGAAGACATCAACACTATGAAATAACACATATGGAATAATGTAGTAACCAAAAAAGTGTTAAACAAATCAAAATATATTTTATATTTGAGATTCTTCAAAGTAGCCACCCTTTGCCATGATGACAGCTTTGCACACTCTTGGCATTCTCTCAACCAGCTTCACTTGGAATGCTTTTCCAACAGTTTTGAAGGAGTTCCCACATATTCTGAGCACTGCTTTTCCTTCACTTCACTTCACTGCTGTCTAACTCATCCCAAACCATCTCAAATGGGTTGAGGTCGGGTGATTGTGGAGGCCAGGTCATCTGATGCAGCACTTCATCACTCTCCTTCTTGGTCAAATAGACCTTACACAGCCTGTAGGTGTGTTGGGTCATTGTCCTGTTGAAAAACAAATGATAGTCCCACTAAGCCTGATTTATGCAGTCTCCCCTGAACAGTTGATGTTGAGATGTGTCTGTTAATTGAACACTGTGAGGCATTTATTTGGGCTGCAATCTCTGATGGGTAACTCTAATGAACTTATCCTCTGCAGCAGAGGTAACTCTGGGTCTTCCATTCCCGTGGCGGCCCTCATAAGAGCCAGTTTCATCATAGCGCTTGATGGTTTTTGCAACTGAACTTGGAGAAACTTTCAAAGTTGTTGAAATTTTCCAGATTTGTTTAACACTTTTTTGGTTACTACATGATTCCATATGTGTTATTTCATAGCCCTGATGTCTTCACTATTATTCTACAAAGCAGAAAATAGTAAAAATAAAGAAAAACCCAGGAATGAGTAGTTGTCTCCAAACTTTTTACTGGTACAGTACATGTTTCTGTGTATATAGATATGTGTGTGTGTGTGTGTGTGTGTGTATGTGTGTGTGTGTATACACTCACACAGGCATTAAATGCATTCAACAAAATCCTGAAATCATAATGGTGATGGTAGTAACATGATTTAAAATCAAGACATAAAATCAGCAAAACATAAGCATATTAAAATATAAAGAAATATTGGTATTCAATACTACTTTAGCAGTATGATATTGTAAGTTGCATAGCATTTATGTTTTAAAAAAATAAAACAGCAAACAATATACACATCTGAAGTTTATAAAGCAGTGGGTATATGTATTCAGCATCTATCGATACAGTATGGAGGTCATTGTATGTTATCTTTGTATTATGACTGGGGCATCCATTGACAAGGGGATGGTCTATACCTTCCCTTTATGCATCATTTCAGTGTAAACGTGGCAACCATGTCTGTAACATATTTTATGGGGTTTGTGGCTAAATAGAACATTATCTGTAGAGGGAAACAAATATTAGATCTTCATTATTGGCAATCCCTATGGAATATGTGATCAAATAAATACATATTTCTGTAATGTTGTAACGATAATATCTCTAAAATCCGTGACTTAGATCGTGGTAGCTCATAGTTGGTTTCCCTTTAACTGCATTGTGATAAAACATATTTGGCAGTCCCAAATTGTGCCCAATTCTCAATATCGCACAATACATTTGACGAGGGCCCCGCTGGTCAAGAGTAGTGCACTATAAAAGTAGTGAACAATAAAGGGAATTGGGACACACTCATCTTCATGGATCATTAAGAATGTTTATCATACGATACAAAATATGATGTAAAACCTTTTGGAGGACATTTAGTACAGATCAGTCACCTTATAGCCCTGTAGAGAAATAGAGTGTGCCCAGAATGGCATGGTGCCTTTTGGGACACAGACATAGACATAGCTATGAGTTCTTACCACTAAGAATCACTGACCAAAGAAATCCCTGACCATGCTGAACAGATACAGACACAGAACATAGAAGTACAGTACGTAGAACAGACTATCTATGCTGTTTGTGCCTAGTGGATCCATCCAGAGCTGCTATAAACTGTACATTGCAGACCAGCTGTCTTTAAAATCAACTCACTAGGGGAGAGTGGGGTAAGTTGAGCCAGTCTTGTCTCTAGGAAACCACACACAAAATTAATAATTTGACCAAATATTTGGGAAGAGATCATCATTTCATGAAGTCTGTGAAGGAAGAAACCACATGGAAAAAGTGGTAAGCAAGTTAGATACAAAAAGGATTTTCACCAAGTCAAATTAATTTATTGTGTTAAGAGTTAAGAGGTTTCATGATAGTTGTAACGAAACCAAAGTCGATCATTTAAAGATTTTTCTATACATCAGTTGGGGTGTCTATAAGCTTCAATATGAGGTCCTAAACCTAGCGTGTAAGTGCATTCTTGTACGTAGCTGTGTGGGCTAATAAAGTCAAAATGTTTTCCATGGGGTAAGTTGAGCAAATGGTTGAGCCAATGGCAGGTTGAGCAAATTGAAATGTTTTCTTCCCAGGCCTAATGCAAGGCATTATCTCTGCGATTTGGGAAATAAAGATATGCATGGTTTTAAAAAGGTAGTGGTAATATTTCTTTCAGTGCAGAAATTTGTAGGGGTAAGTTGTGCGAAGATACCAAGTTTTGTGGACAAGCTATGTTTTTCATGTTTACATGAATTCTGATTATTTCCAGGGATACACAACATCCTGAAATATATGTATACTGAACAAAAATATAAACGCAACATGTAAATTGTTGGTCCCGTGAGCTGAAATAAAAGATCATAGAAATGTTCCATACGCACAAAAAGCTTATTTCTCTCAAATTTTGTACACAAATTTGCTTACATTCCTGTTAGTGAGCATTTCTCCTTTGCCAAGATAATCCATTCACCTGACAGGTGTGGCATATCAAGAAGCTGATTAAACAGCATGATTATTACACAGGTGCACCTTGTGCTGGGGACAATAAAAGGCCACTCTAAAATGTGCAGTTTTTTCACACAACACAATGCCACAGATGTCTCTGTGGCAGTTTTGATGGAGCATGCAATTGGAATGCTGACTGCAGGAATGTCCACCAGAGGTGTTGCCAGAGAATTGAATGTTCATTTCTCTACCATAAGCCGCCTCCAATGTTGTTTTAGAGAATTTGGCAGGATGTCGAACCAACCTCACAACAGCAGACCATGTGTTACCACGCCAGCCTAGGACCTCCACATCTGGCTTCTTCACCTGCGGGATCGTCTGAGACCAGCCACCCGGACAGGTAATGAAAATGAGGAGTATTTTTGTCTGTAATAAAGCCCTTTTGTGGGGAAAAACTCATTCTGATTGGCTGAGCCTGGCTCCCCAGTGGGTGGGCCTGGCTCCCAAATTGGTGGAATTATGCCCTCCCAGGCCCACCCATGGCTGCGCTGCCCTGCCCAGTGTTGAAAATCCATAGATTAGGGCCTAATGAATTAATTTCAATTGATTGATTTCCTTATATGAACTGTAACTCGTTAAAATCGTTGAAATTGTTGCATGTTGTGTTTATATTTTTGTTCAGTATAGATATCTTTGTTAGAAAGAATACTATATTTCCCTTGACGCAGTGATGCTGAATGTAAAAAAATGGGTCAACTTACCCCACTCTTCCCTACAGGATATACAGTACCGTTTCTCATTAGATTATTAAATTCAGTGCTGTACTGTATGTATTCAAATACAGGACCACACTGATATAGTTTGTGTCCAAAATGGCACCATATTCCCTATATGGCACCCTAATTCCTTCTGGACACTGAACAAAAGTAGTGCACTATATAGGGAATAGGATGCCATTTGGGACGGCCCCATAGATAGTCATTACAACCATGATTTTGAGACTATTGAGAGAACAATTATCCGAAAAACAATGTGTGATAAACTTGGAACTCTGGATAGAAAAAGTCTGAATTACCTACAGTAGATTTGACACATTTTCCCCCACAATTTCACCCAAACCTGCTTTACATAGTATTATACAAGTTTAAACAATTATAAAATCAAAGGCAGGCACAAATGATAGATAACCATTAATACATACAAAACAAATAGAAAGTGTTTCTTTAGCACCTACTGTAGGGGTCCTATACATCACATAGAATAACCATGTGATGGAAACAATCTAAGCACTTGTCCCAAATTACACCCTATTCCCTAAATAGTGCACTACTTACAGTGCAAAATAGGGACTAGGGTACCATTTGGGATGCATGTTACAGTATAACATCCAGTGGATTCTTAGGCACCTGTTGAACTTCAACATGAATCAGTCTCCATACTTCAGTACAGAGAGCAGACCTGGGTTCAAATAGTATTTTAAATCATGTAAAATACTTAAGCTGTGATGAATTGAGCTTGCCTGTTGTAATGGAACCAATATAAATGTCCCACTGGGCACTCCAGGCAGGCTAAAGCAAATATATTTTAACGATTTCAAATAGTGTTTGAACCCAGGTCTGACAGAGAGCTACAATAGGACATTACAGTAGGACATTATTGTAGGACATTACAGTAGGACATATTCCCAGTGTCAGCAGACTATTGACAGTGGCTTGACACGGGATAACAAACACACGTTAACAACTATGACAGTTCTATGCCAATTTTGCGTTCATACTGAATACTGAATACCAGGAATAATGGTATTCGACTCTGGGCCTGGAAGGTAGAAACACTTCTGGCTTTCATTCTTTCCTTCTAATCAGGAACTGTTTACATTGTGGGCCACTCTAGCCAATCAGTAACATTAATCAATCTATCAATCAGTCAATCAATGAACTACAAGGTAGAAAAGACAAGCATCAGTGTTGCTGCCCTACAGGCCTGGAGCTGAATAGCCGTGCTACATGGTCTTTTACCAACTCACTGGACCACCATCCATCTTACAGAACAGAGGCATCTGCTGCTTTAGCACCTTTGGACAAATCATAAATGTTTTTGGGATCAAGTGTGACATCATAAAACAAAGCAATAATAAACGTGGGCAAGTGCCTTAAACAGAACAGGTTACAGGTACTTCCCTAGTTGGGGCTGTCTCCCCATATAGATAGATTGTTTTACCTCTATGGTCTCCCCTACAGCAGAGCAGAAGAGCTGCAAGATTTCAAGTAGGTTTTTGTACAGAACTAAACTCTCATTGTTGATTGTGTTGTTTCAGTTGTCCCATCCCTCTCTTTATGTCCCAATGTAAAAAACAAAACAAATAGGCACATAAAAAATATATCTGTCAGCGTTTATTTTTATGTGGTGAATGTCTGTCTGTCAGTCAGTCTGTCTGTCTCAGTGGTCGTGTCGAAGGAAGTCTGTCTGTCTATCAGACCTCTGAGCTGTCCAAGCCACCGCTAGTGAACCCTGATGTTATCATGGGCTCAGTGGAGCATGACGTTGCTGTGGGAACCTCCATCTTCTTCTTTTCCTGTCTGGACCGTACGGTTAGCACTATGACGATGATGATGAGGATGGTGAGGAGGAGGCCCACCAGGATCCCTATGATCAAGACCAGGCCGTCCTCGCTCTCCACAGGATGGTTCAGCTCCCTGGGCACCACACCCCGAGTGAGGAACTCCCGGTCAGGGCTGGTGCGGCGCTGGCGGCTAAGGTCCAGGGAAATATGGAGAATATTGGTGCCACGGTTGTTGTCCAGGCCGATGTCCTCTGTTAGTTCTGGCACCCCGTTTGCTGACCGCCTGGAGCGAGACTGGGGCTGGGACTGGGACGGTCCTCCTGCAGCCATAGTTTGACGCTGGGTTTCTCTGTCCATGCTGCTGTTTTGGGTCAGGGAGTGGCCTCCTGCAGCCATACTGCTGTGCTGGATGAGTGTGTGGTACTCCAGACTTCTCTTCCCGATGCCCCTGTTGGCATTCTCTCTGGAGCGGACAGTGTAGATGGTGTGGATGAACCACTCTCTCCCTGCTGACACCTGGACACCAGAGGAACAGGGTTAGTCATAAGGGCTGGGTAGTTTACTTGACAATGAAAGGAACTATTTCTGGTCCTACTGCTGATCATTAAAACTAGAGTCTTTCATTGAAACAATAACAAAGCGACACCCTGCCTCTGTTTTGGGCCTGGAGAAATGTCATGACTCTTAAAATTCATCAACAGTTGAACGAAGCTCATGAGGCATTTACAAGTATAAGTTATATTCGTCAAGAATCAATGGGTGTATATCATTCATTTACAAGTTAAAGCCGTGGAAGAGTGTTAGAAATAGGAATTAGACACAGGGATGTTTCTTCTCCACTATTCTTTTCACGCTTGCTATAGAACCACTGGCAGAAAGAATACATCAAGATTCAAAGATAACAGGAATTGTCATCGATAAATAGTGTGGTGCAAATAAGCAGGATGTGTGTTGTGTTCTGCTGCGTAGGGTCCAGGAACTACCTGGAACAGTGCTGTAGAGTCCATGCTGAAGCCGTCAGATCCAGGCTGTCTGACCAGGGCCAGGGCCTGAGGGTCGTCTACAGCCAGCAGAGCCCTGAACCCCACGTTACCAAACGACCTGGCCTGGGTCTCTGGCTGGGCCTTATCCTGTAGGAGGAGAGGGAAACACTAGTAAACACTGTACCAACATTGGACCATGTCAAGGTCTATAGGGTATTTATGTGAATTTACCCTGTACTACGTCCTTGTCTGCATCTCTAATGATCCCCACATAATGCACTACAGGCCCTGTACTGTACTGTACTTACGATGATCTTGAATCTGTAGAGCAGCGAGGGAGCATCAGCCAGACAGCCATACTCATTGTTGTTGGGGTTGTACTTGGGCACGTATCCATCCGCGCCAGTGCACAAGAACACCTTCTCTATGTTACAGATAAAGGAATCTCCCAGGTTCTGGACTGGATCCACCATCACTCTGCCATAGATCATATCCCCTGGGAGGAGATCAGCTGTGAGTTAATACAGTAATGAATCAATCAATCAAACAGATAGTCAATGGGGCTACCTCCATCCCAAATAGCACCCTATTCCCTATGTAGTGCACTACTTCTAATCAGGACCCATGAGAAGGTGGTGTGTGTGAGAAGGCGGTGTTGGTTTGTAGCGTTACAGTACCCTGTGAGAAGGCGGTGTTGGTTTGTAGCGTTACAGTACCTTGTGAGAAGGCGGTGTTTGTTTGTAGCGTTACAGTACCCTGTGAGAAGGCTGTGTTTGTTTGTAGTGTTACAGTACCCTGTGAGAAGGCGGTGTTTGTTTGTAGCGTTACAGTACCCTGTGAGAAGGCTGTGTTTGTTTGTAGTGTTACAGTACCCTGTGAGAAGGCGGTGTTGGTTTGTAGCGTTACAGTACCTTGTGAGAAGGCGGTGTTGGTTTGTAGCGTTACAGTACCCTGTGAGAAGGCGGTGTTGGTTTGTAGCGTTACAGTACCTTGTGAGAAGGCGGTGTTGGTTTGTAGCGTTACAGTACCTTGTGAGAAGGCGGTGTCGCTCTCCTGTCCGAAGCCCATGGATCCATCAGACAGCCACAGAGATCTTTTAGACAGTAGCAACATCTGAGTGTTCAGACTGAACTCAGCCGCAACCGGGTCACTCACCTGGGATAGGACACACACAATACAAAGTTTTACCATCTTAGTATAGGGCAACACATACCATTCAGTTACCATCAGAGAACAGACCAATCACAGTGTTACCATCAGTCTACACCTCCTAAGCTGTTTCCCACTAAAGTACATCTCTGTGTGAACTCAAAGATTGTCATCTCACAGACACCTTTAATGGCATGACATTGATGTACACTCTTAGAAAAAAGGGTTCCAAAGGGGTTCTTCGGCTGTCCCCATAGGAGAACCTGTTTTGGTTTCAGGTAGAACCATTTTTGGTTCCAGGTAGAACCCTTTTGAGTTCCATGTAGAACACATTCTATAGAGGGTTCTACATGGAACCCAAAATGGTTCTACCTGCAACCAAAAATGGTTCTCTTATGGGGACAGCCGAAGAACCCTTTAAGGTTCTAGAAGACAGCACGATTGTAGTAACGTTAATCCTCGGGTGATCTGACCTGCTGGAAGCGTATGTCCAGGTCGAAGGTGACAGGTTCTCTGGGGTTACAGACAGGAGGCAGGGAGTACTCCAGACTGGGGGGAGAGGTACAGGGCAGCAGCTTCACTGTGTAGGTACCTGAGTAGTCACGCACCTGGGAGAGAGAGGGGACATAAGACACAGTTATTTACTTCGGGTTGAAGCTTTATTTAATCAGGTCATTTAGAACAAATATTATCTTTTTACTTTTAGTTATTTTACACTAGTGCCGATAACACACTACGACTTAAGAAATAAATTCTGTAAATGGCATATGCTAGTCCCAAGTCTTTACACTAAAGACACAGAGAAACCAGATTTTAAAATACAATGCTCAAAAAAATAAAGGGAACACTAAAATACCACATCCTAGATCTGAATGAATGAAATATTCTTATTAAATACTTTTTTCTTCACATAGTTGAATGTGCTGACAACAAAATCCCACAAAAATTATCAATGGAAATCAAATGTATCAACCCATGGAGGTCTGGATTTGGAGTCACACTCAAAATTAATGTGGAAAACCACACTACAGGCTGATCCAACTTTGATGTAATGTCCTTAAAACAAGTCCAAATGAGGCTCAGTAGTGTGTGTGGCCTCCACGTGCCTGTATTACCTCCCTACAATGCCTGGGCATGTTCTTGATGAGGTGGCGGATGGTCTCCTGAGGGATCTCCTCCCAGACCTGGACTAAAGCATCCGCCAACTCCTGGACAGTCTGTGGTGCAACGTGGCGTTGGTGGATGGAGCGAGACATGATGTCCCAGATGTGCTCAATTGGAATCAGGTCTGGGGAACGGGTGGGCCAGTCCATAGCATCAATGCCTTCCTCTTGCAGGAACTGCTGGAGTGTGTCAGCAGGGGGTCTAGCATTGTCTTGCATTAGGAGGAACCCAGGGCCAACGGCACCAGCATATGGTCTCACAAGGGATCTGAGGATCTCATCTCGGTACCTAATGGCAGTCAGGCTACCTCTGGCGAGCACGTGGAGGGCTGTGCGGCCCCCCAAAGAAATGCCACCCCACACCATGACTGACCCACCGCCAAACCAGTCATGCTGGAGGATGTTGCAGGCAGCAGAACGTTCTCCACGGTGTCTCCAGACTCTGTCACGTCTGTCACATGTGCTCAGTGTGAACCTGCTTTCATCTGTGAAGAGCACAGGGCGCCAGTGGCGAATTTGCCAATCTTGGTGTTCTCTGGCAAATGCCAAACGTCCTGCACGGTGTTGGGCTGTAAGCACAACCCCCACCTGTGGACGTCGGGCCCTCATTACCACCCTCATGGAGTCTGTTTCTGACCGTTTGAGCAGACACATGCACATTAGAGTGAAAGCACCGCCAGCATTCAAAAGTGACCAAAACATCAGCCGGGAAGCATAGGAACTGAGAAGTGGTCTGTGGTCACCACCTGCAGAACCACTCCTTTATTGGGGGTGTCTGAATAATTGCCTATAATTTCCACCTGTTGTCTATTCCATTTGCACAACAGCATGTGAAATGTATTGTCGATCAGTGTTGCTTCCTAAGTGGACAGTTTGATTTCACAGAAGTGTGATTGACTTGGAGTTACATTGTGTTGTTTAAGTGTTCCCTTTATTTTTTTGAGCAGTGTATATACTCTATATTGATAACCCAGTATTAAAGATAAAATAAAATAAGATGTTGTCCTCACAGCGAAGTCTGATGTAAAGGTCCACTGCTGCATGGGCTGGTTGTAGGTGGGCTCGCTCCTCACCAGGCTGAGGTTAAAGGTCACCCCAGGGTGGTCCGCACACATCACCATGGACGACAGAGAGGACGCTGGGTACAGACACAGGTAAGGCTAATAGAGAACTGAAGGGGAATATGTACAGATTCAAGCGTGTCAGAGTAGGAGTGCTGACTTCGGATCAGTTTTACATCACAATGTTTAAGATTACATGGACCTGATCCTAGATCAGCACTCCTACTCTGAGACACTTGATACATACGGTGGGTTAATAGTTTAAGCCCATGGATGTACTGTATGAAAAGAGTAGATAATGTGAACATACCAGAGTGTGATATGACAAACAGTCCTCTGAATCGAGCCTCTGTTCTGAAGTTGACCACCAGACGACCCTGTTCGTTGATACGCATACTGGTGGGGTACAGGGCTCCTACAGAATACAGCCGGTCAGTCTCCCTGTCACACCGACCTAACACATCCCTACTAGTATAGCCCACCCATTGAGAAAGGTGCCGTAAAGGCCACCTGCAGAATGCACCCCGTCGGTCTCACTGTCACACCAAACTAACACATCCTCATTCATTGCTGTAACATAACAATATCATCTGTGCTCGAAGCACACCAGACAGTGTTGTATTTGTTTGTTTGTTTTTGCCTCATCCTGTAAAGAGGATGTGAGACTTGCCTTGTAGCTCAGCCTCAGGAGGGCTACCGATGCCGTCCCGCCACAAGATGGCAGTGTCGTATACGAAGGTGAGTCGTAGCTCAGACTGCAGGTCAAAATGCTGCCAGCCCCCTGCCCCCACCGGGGAGTGGAACACATAGGAGACGTGGAGGGGCACCCGGAGGGTCACATAGGACTGGACCAGGTTCAACACCTAGAGAGAGACATACATCAAATCAAGCTGTATTTAACATGCATTTTAACATCAATATACTTTACAGTAACAGAATACTAGCAATAGTAGGTAGGTTCAAGCTACAGAGACACAGGAAAAAGAGTGAGAAATAAAGAGAGAGAAATAGAGGAAAACAAAATAGTGAGAGAAAGAGAGAAAAATAGAGAGAGAGAGCAAGAGAAAGAAAGAGAGAGAGAGAGAGAAAGAAAAATAGAGAGAGAGAGAGCGAGAGAAAGAAAAATAAAGAGAGAGAGAGAGAGAGCGAGAGAAAGAAAGAGAGAGAGAGAGAGAGCACACAAAAAACTATACATACTTCGGCCTAAACATCAGTGCCACAGCTAACTTCCACAAAGCTGTGAATGATCTGAGAGGCAAGTAGGGCATTCTATGCCATCAAAAGGAACATCAAATTCAACATACCAATTAAGACCTGGCTACAAATACTTGAATCCGTTATAGAACCCATTGCCCTTTATGATTGTGAGGTCTGGGGTCCGCTAACCAACCAAGAATTCACAAAATGGGACAAACACCAAATTGAGACTTTGCATGCAGAATTCTGCAAAATATCCTCATTGTACAACGTAGAACACCAAATAATGAATGCAGAGCAGAATTAGGCCGATACCCCCTCATTATCAAAATCCAGAAATGAGCCGTTACATTTTTACAACCACTTAAAAGGAAGCGATTCCCAAACCTTCCATAACAAAGCCTTCACCTACAGAGAGATGAACCTGGAAAAGAGTCCCCTAAGCAAGCTAGTCCTGGGGCTCTGTTCAAAAACACACCCCACAGAGCCCCAGGACAGCAACACAATTAGACCAAACCAAATCATGAGAAAACAAAATATAATTACTTGACACATTGGAAAGAATTGACAAAAAAACAGCTGCACTTACTAACCTCCTGGCAAACATATTTCCCTCAGATTACACAGACCCACAAAGAATTCGAAAAGAAATCAAATTTTGATAAACTCCCATATCTATTGGGTGAAAGACAATACCACAGTGTGCCATCACAGCAGCAAGATGTTTGACCTGTTGCCACAAGAAAAAGGCAATTAGTGAAGAACACCATTGTAAATAGAACCTATATTTATGTTTATTTATTTTTTATTTACTTTAACTATTTGCACATCATTACAACACAGTATATAGACATAATATGGCATTTGTGTCACACCCTGACCGTAGAAAACTTTTTATTCTATATGTTTGTTTGGTCAGGGTGTGACTTGGGTGGGAAACTCTATGTTCTGTGTTTCTATGTTTTGGCCGGGTATGGTTCTCAATCAGGGACAGCTGTCTATCGTTGTCTCTGATTGGGAATCATACTTAGGCAGCCTTTTTTCCTTTTGTATTTGTTAATGGCCTGTATAGCCCTAGTAAGCTTCACGGTCGTTTTTCTTGTTTTGTTAGCGACATTTATAATAAAGAAAAATGTACGCTCATCACGCTGCACCTTGGTCCAGTCATTTTCACGACGACAGAGATCGTGACAATTTTAAATGTTTTTTTTGGGGGGGGGGACTTTGTGAGTGTAATGTTCACTGTTAATTTTTTATTGTTTATTTCACTTTTGTCTATTATCTATTTCACTTGCTTTGTCAATATAAACATATGTTTCCCATGCCAATAAAGTCCTTACATTGAATTGAATGGAAAGAGGGGGAGAAAGAGAGAGGGAGAGAGAGAGAAATAGAGACTGATAGAAGTACATACATTACATCAAACTTTGCTAAATGCATTTAAGCATCCACACACTTAAACATCCAACAAGCAGGTTGTTTACAAAAGGTCCCTAGTACTAGTTAATACATAGGCCTATACTAAACATTCACAACCTGCCTATCTGTATGGAGCTCGCAAATACCTCATGGGAACAGTATTCAGACACACTCATAACTTAACAAATACCTCATGGGAACAGTATTCAGACACACTCATAACTTAACAAATACCTCATGGGAACAGTATTCAGACCCACTCATAACTTGATGTATGATTATGGCTTGGTCTTTATCTATATTCTATAGATTCATGTGATTATGTATGTAATACATATAGCAGGTGACATATAGAGGGTGTTACGGCGGCTGACGTAGTGCTGAAGTATAGCGTGATCAATATGTGTTACTATCAGCAGACAGCATCGTACCACTTAATATACACTGAGTGTACAAAACATTAAAAACACCTGCTCTTTCCTTGACACAGACTGACCAGGTAAATCCAGGTGAAAGCTGTGTTCCCTTATTGATGTCACTTGTTAAATCCACTCCAATCAGTGTAGATGAAGTGGTGGAGACAGGTTAAAGAAGGATTTTTAAGCCTTGAGACATGGATGGTGTATGTGTGTAAATGGGCAAGACAAAATCTTTAAGTGCATTTCAACGGGTTATGGTAGTAGGTGCCAGGCGCACCGGTTTGTGTCAAGAACTGCAACGCTGCTGGGCTTTCAAGCTCAACAGTTTCCCATGTGTTTCAAAAATGGTTCACCACCCAAAGGACATCCAGCCAACTTGACACAACTGTGGGAGGCATTGGAGACAACATGGGCCAGCATCCCTTTCAACACCTTGTAGTCCATGCCCTGACGAATTGGGGCTGTTCTGAGGGCAAAAGGGGGTGCAACACAATATTAGGAATGTGTTCCTAATGTTTTGTACACTCAGTGTATATACACAGTGCTGTACTGTATGGGCTGTACTAGTACTACTGGAGCTCTTATGGATTCAAGAGGGTTTACATTGACTCTGACATTTACACTGGCCACATTTCAGAGAGATTGTATCTTTCCAAAAGAGTTGACTCCAGATATGTAGCAACAATAGCAAACCATTACATTTACAACTGGTGAATGTTTGGTTGTGTTATTGAATTATTGATTTGTCAACAATGAGGATAAAACCATCCCATTCTGAAGTTAATCATGCTATCAAGACATAACAATCCAGGCGGTTGATTTGTTCTATTGTACTTGGAACCCTTAAACAACAGTTAGACTACAGCAAGACAAAGAACCAGAGAGAAAGAGAGAGAGAGCGAAAGAGAGAAAGGGGGGGAGAAAGAGAGAGCGAAAGAGACAGAAAGAGATAGAAAGGGAGGGAGAAAGAGAGAGAGAGAGAGAGAGAGAGAAAGAGAGAAAGGGGGAGAAAGAGAGAGCGAAAGAGACAGAAAGAGATAGAAAGGGAGGGAGAAAGAGAGAGAGAGAGAGAGAGAGAGAGAGAGAGAAAGGGAGGGAGAAAGAGAGAGAGAAAGAGATAGAAAGGGAGGGAGAAAGAGAGAGCGAAAGAGACAGAAAGAGATAGAAAGGGAGGGAGTGAGAAAGAGAGAGCGAGAGAGAGAATGGGAGGGAGAGAAAGAGAGCGAGAGAGAGAGAAAGGGAGGGAGTGAGAAAGAGAGAGAGAAGAGAGAAAGGGAGGGAGAAAGAGAGAGCGAAAGAGACAGAAAGAGATAGAAAGGGAGGGAGAGAGAAAGAGAGAGAGCGAGAGAGAGAGAAAAGGGGGAGAAAGGAGTAGAGGGAGGGAGAAAGAGAGAGCGAAAGAGACAGAAAGAGATAGAAAGGGAGGGAGTGAGAAAGAGAGAGCGAGAGAGAGAATGGGAGGGAGTGAGAAAGAGAGCGAGAGAGAGAGAAAGGGAGGGAGTGAGAAAGAGAGAGCGAGAGAGAGAGAAAGGGAGGGAGAAAGAGAGAGCGAAAGAGAGAAAGGGAGGGAGAAAGAGAGAGAGAGCGAGCGAGAGAGAGAGAGAAAGAGATAGAAATGGAGGGAGAAAGATAGAGAGAGAGAGAGAGAGAGAGAAAGGAGAGAGATAAGGAAGGAGGAAAGAGAGAGTAAAGGGATTTGAATGGTATCTGCTCCATCCGGTGACCTACGAGAGGGGTACCTGTCTGCACTAGCTCTCCCTTCATGCTGGGACCTGCCTATGCCCTGGGCAAGAGAGAAGGGGGGGAGAGAGAGAAAGAAGAGGAGAAAAGCGAGCGAGAGAGAGAAAGGAGGGAGAGAAGGAAAGAGGAGAGAGAGAGAGAGAGATCTCAGAGAACTGGTAGAACCCAGAGAGAGTTGAGGCAGATGATTTGCTGTATGACCCTGGCACTGCCTGCTGAGACCAAATGGATTCCTGTGGTCTGATAAGCTGGGGACAAAGCCTCTCACCATGACACACAGACACAGTGACAGAGTCAGTCCCAGTGAGAGGCCAGTCGGGGGCCCCAAGCTTAGTCGGACTCAGTCTCTCTGTACTCCTCAACCTCTCCACTCAGCCCCCCAGCCTCCCAGTCAGTCGATCAGACCCTTAAGAGCCTCTCAGGTCAGAGACAACACAGGGACACAAATAATGTTCCTCTGGGGCGGCAGCGTAGCCTAGTGGATAGAGCGTTGGACCGCAACCGTAAGGTTGCGAGTTCAAACCCCCGAGCTGACAAGGTACAAATCTGTCGTTCTGCCCTTGAACAGGCAGTTAACCCACTGTTCCCAGGCCGTCATTGAAAATAAGAATATGTTCTTAACTGACTTGCCTGGTTAAATAAAGGTAAAAAAAACAAAAAATTTTTTTTTTAAAGACAAGAGCTATTGAGTCTTTCTGTTTGTTCTTACTGGCCAAACTGATTGAAGCTTACAGTACAACTCATGATGTGACACAGGCAGACCCTGCAGTAGGGGTATAGGGTTTCTGGGTGAATAGAGACATGTCTGTAGTACCTGGCGGGGTCTCATTCTCTCTCTTAGTTATGGATCTTACTTAAAACAACACAGTGATGCTTAATGCACCTTAGTCTCTGGCTATTTATCAAATGGCAACTTATTCCCTATGGGCCCTGGTCAAAAGTAATGCATTACAAAACAAAGGGAATAGTGAGCCATTTGGGCCAGTGATACACTTTCTGTCGTTTCCCCAAGGTGTCTGCAGCATTGTGACGTATTTGTAGGCATATCATTGGAAGATTGACCATTTTACACTACATCTACCAGGTGCTCGCTTGGTGTCCTCCGTCGCAATTATTGCGTAATCTCCAGTTGCGTGTATTTTTCCTTTTGCTTCCGAGTAGAAACCCAACTGTCACGAATGATTTATCATCGAATAGATATGTGAAAAACACCTTGAGGATTGATTCTAAACAACGTTTGCCATGTTTCTGTCGATATTATGGAGTTAATTTGGAAAAAGGTTTGGCGTTGTAATGACTGAATTTTCATTTTTTTTCTTAGCCAAACGTGATGAACTAAACGGAGCGATTTCTCCTACACAAATAATATTTTTGGAAAAAATTAACATTTGCTATCTAACTGAGAGTCTCCTCATTGAAAACATCTGAAGTTCTTCAAAGGTAAATTATTTTATTTCAATGCTTTGCTTTTTTTTGTGAAAATGTTGCCTGCTGAATGCTAGTCTTAATGCTATGCTAGCTATCAATACTCTTACACAAATGCTTGTGTAGCTATGGTTGAAAAGCATATTTTAAAAATCTGAGATCACAGTGTTGTTAACAAAAGGCTAAGCTTGTGAGTGAATATATTTCTTTCATTTCATTTGCGATTTTCATGAATAGTTAACGTTGCGTTATGGTAATGAGCTTGAGGCTATGATTACGCTTCCGGATACGGGATTGCTCGACGCAAGAAGTTAAAGCACCTCAGTCTGTTGTCACATGGCTGCCAGCGACGAGCAACAGCACGTCAAATCTGCAGATAGGAGGGACATTGACCAAGTTAAACCAGTGTTGGTACACAGTACTAAGGCAGACCCTGACATTCAGGATTATCAAAGTGCTGATCAACTCTGACCTCTCCCACAAAGCTCTGTCTGGTCAGAATATGAACTTATTTCAGTTTCAACGTAAACAAATGGGCTAACGCTGGATTACAACCTGTCAGACGGAAAGTCATAAAGTGTGGAGGAAGAGAAGAGAATGATGATCACTGCCTCCATAAAATATTATCTTATACTTCCTATGTATCTTAACTCATCCATGTTTGCAGGCAATATCCATTTACAGTATCATTTATCTTGCAAAATGGAATTTCACTTTATATAGAATGTAATGATATTCCATGGAGTTGGTGTCTTTTCAACCATACAATATGCTTAACCTTAAATTGTGTTAGTAGTTAGCCTCTCATAAATTCTACATGCACTGTTGATTTCTTTCCTTTACACACGCACGCACACACTGCTAGGGAGCGTCTAGTTGATAATCTACAGCAGGGAGGATCTGTAGCGTGAGGAGACCTTTACCACAACATGTCCTTAGCTCCTGTGTGGTGTGTGTGTGTGTGTGTGTGTGTGTGTGTGTGTGTGTGTGTGTGTGTGTGTGTGTGTGTGTGTGTGTGTGTGTGTGTGTGTGTGTGTGTGTGTGTGTGTGTGTGTGTGTGTGTGTGTGTGTGTGTGTGTGTGTGTGTGTGTGTGTGTGTGTGTGTGTCTAGCGTGAGGAGACCTTAACCATACCAAGACCTTTGCTCTCTCTCTCTCTGCAGGCAGCTCTTCTCTCTGTAGGCATCTCTTTATGACCACAGCCTGCTTAATTAAGTGCTAGTGAACTAATAGACTGACTGGGGTTTAACCACACGGAAGTGACTGGAGGTTTCCAATGGAAATCTACATGACAGGAGCACTGAACCATGTGACCAGGGTTTGAGAGAGAGAGAGAGAGAGAGAGAGAGAGAGAGAGAGAGAGAGAGAGAGAGAGAGAGAGAGAGAGAGAGAGAGAGAGAGAGAGAGAGAGAGAGAGAGAGAGAGAGAGAGAGAGAGAGAGAGAGAGAGAGAGAGAGAGAGAGAGAGAGAGAGACCGGACCCTCCCTCAACACAGCAGCAGCTGTTTAAAGAGCACAGCACAAAAAAAGAGCAGAAGGTTTTAATAATGCTGTGAATGTTGGAGAAGCCATTTGACAAGATAAATAGCAGGCCTCGTGATGAGTTGTGGGAATCCATAAAGCCCTGTGTTTGGTTAGTTATTAGTGGTGAGGTTAAGATGGGCTTCAGAAGAACAACGTCTGAGAGGGGTAGCTACAGTGGGACAAAAAAGTATTTAGTCAGCCACCAATTGTGCAAGTTCTCCCACTTAAAAAGATGAGAGAGGCCTGTAATTTTCATCATAAGTACATTTCAACTATGACAGACAAAATGAGAAAAAAAATCCAGAAAATCACATTGTAGGATTTTTAATTAATTTATTTGCAAATTATGGTGGAAAATAAGTATTTGGTCAATAACAAAAGTTTATCTCAATACTTTGTTATATACCCTTTGTTGGCAATGACAGAGGTCAAACGTTTTCTGTAAGTCTTCACAAGGTTTTCACACACTGTTGCTGGTATTTTGGCCCATTCCTCCATGCAGATCTCCTCTAGAGCAGTGATTTTTTTGGGGCTGTTGCTGGGCAACACAGACTTTCAACTCCCTCCAAATATTTTCTATGGGGTTGAGATCTGGAGACTGGCTAAGCCACTCCAGGACCTTGAAATGCTTCTTACAAAGCCACTCCTTCGTTGCCCGGGCGGTGTGTTTGGGATCATTGTCATGCTGAAAGACCCAGCCACGTTTCATCTTCAATGCCCTTGCTGATGGAAGGAGGTTTTCACTCAAAATCTCACGATACATGGCCCCATTCATTCTTTCCTTTACACGGATCAGTCGTCCTGGTCCCTTTGCAGAAGAACAGGCCCAAAGCATGATGTTTCCACCCTCATGCATCACATTAGGTATGGTATTCTTCGGATGCAACTCAGCATTCTTTGTCCTCCAAACACGACGAGTTGTGTTTTTACCAAAAAGTTATATTTTGGTTTCATCTGACCATATGACTTTCTCCCAATCTTCTTCTGGATCATCCAAATGCTCTCTAGCAAACTTCAGACAGGCCTGGACATGTACTGGCTTAAGCAGGGGGACATGTCTGGCACTGCAGGATTTGAGTCCCTGGCAGCTGTACATTTCAATGAAACATGGTGAAGCCCCAAAATTGCCCTTGCTAGAAGCATGTGTTTCAGACATAAGGAAGTGGATGGCTGCAAACTTTCTACTTTTAAACTCGGACAAAACAGAGATGCTTGTTCTAGGTCCCAGGAAACACAGAGATCTTCTGTCGAATCTGACAATTAATCTTAATGGTTGTAGAGTCGTCTCAAATAAAACTGTGAAGGACCTCGGCGTTACTCTGGACCCTGATCTCTCTTTTGAAGAACACATCAAGACTGTTTCAAGGACAGCTTTTTTTCCATCTACGTAACATTGCAAAAATCAGAAACTTTCTGTCCAAAAATTATGCAGAAAAATTAATCCATGCTTTTGTCACTTTTAGGTTAGACTACTGCAATGCTCTACTTTCCGGCTACCCGGATAAAGCACTAAATAAACTTCAGTTCGTGCTAAATACGGCTGCTAGAATCCTGACTAGAACCAACAAATTTGATCATATTACTCCAGTGCTAGCCTCTCTACACTGGCTTCCTGTCAAAGCAAGTGCTGATTTCAAGGTTTTACTGCTAACCTACAAAGCATTACATGGGCTTGCTCCTACCTATCTCTCTGATTTGGTCCTGCCGTACATACCTACACGTACGCTACGGTCACAAGACACAGGCCTCCTAATTGTCCCTAGAATTTCTAAGCAAACAGCTGGAGGCAGGGCTTTCTCCTATAGAGCTCCATTTTTATGGGACGGTCTGCCTACCCATGTCAGAGGCGCAAACTCGGTCTCAACCTTTAAGTCTTTACTGAAGACTCATCTCTTCAGTGGGTCATACGATTGAGTGTAGGCTGGCCCAGGAGTGGGAAGGTGAACGGAAAGGCTCTGGAGCAACGAACCGCCCTTGCTGTCTCTGCCTGGCCGGTTCCCCTCTTTCCACTGGGATTCTCTGCCTCTAACCCTATTACAGGGGCTGAGTCACTAGCTTGCTGGGGCTCTCTCATGCCGTCCCTGGAAGGGGTGCGTCACCTGAGTGGGTTGATTCACTGATGTGGTCATCCTGTCTGGGTTGGCGCCCCCCCTTGGGTTGTGCCATGGCGGAGATCTTTGTGGGCTATACTCAGCCTTGTCTCAGGATTGTAAGTTGGTGGTTGAAGATATCCCTCTAGTGGTGTGGGGGCTGTGCTTTGGCAAAGTGGGTGGGGTTATATCCTTCCTGTTTGGCCCTGTCCGGGGGTGTCCTCGGATGGGTCCACAGTGTCTCTTGACCCCTCCTGTCTCAGCCTCCAGTATTTATGCTGCAGTAGTTTATGTGTCGGGGGGCTAGGGTTAGTTTGTTATATCTGGAGTACTTCTCCTGTCCTATTCGGTGTCCTGTGTGTGCGTTCTCTAATTCTCTCCTTCTCTCTCTCTTTCTTTCTCTCTCTCGGAGGACCTGAGCCCTAGGACCATGCCCCAGGACTACCTGACATGATGACTCCTTGCTGTCCCCAGTCCACCTGGCTGTGCTGCTGCTCCAGTTTCAACTGTTCTGCCTTATTATTATTCGACCATGCTGGTCATTTATGAACATTTGAATATCTTGGCCATGTTCTGTTATAATCTCCACCCGGCACAGCCAGAAGAGGACTGGCCACCCCACATATGCTCTCTCTAATTCTCTCTTTCTTTCTCTCTCTCGGAGGACCTGAGCCCTAGGACCATGCCCCAGGACTACCTGACATGATGACTCCTTGCTGTCCCCAGTCCACCTGACCGTGCTGCTGCTCCAGTTTCAACTGTTCTGCCTTATTAATATTTGACAATGCTGGTAATTTATGAACATTTGAACATCTTGGCCATGTTCTGTTATAATCTCCACCCAGCACAGCCAGAAGAGGACTGGCCACCCCACATAGCCTGGTTCCTCTCTAGGTTTCTTCCTAGGTTTTGGCCTTTCTAGGGAGTTTTTCCTAGCCACCGTGCTTCTACACCTGCATTGCTTGCTGTTTGGGGTTTTAGGCTGGGTTTCTGTACAGCACTTTGAGATATCAGCTGATGTACGAAGGGCTATATAAATTAATTTGATTTGATTTGTTACTGATGGTAGGCTTTGTTACTTTGGTTCCAGCTCTCTACAGGTCATTCACTAGGTCCCCCCGTGTGGTTCTGGGATTTTTGCTCACCGTTCTTGTGATCATTTTGACCCCACGGGGTGAGATCTTGCGTGGAGCCCCAGATCGAGGGAGATTATCAGTGGTCTTGTATGTCTTCCATTTCCTGATAATTGCTCCCACAGTTGATTTCTTCAAACCAAGCTGCTTACCTATTGCAGATTCAGTCTTCCCAGCCTGGTTCAGGTCTACAATTTTGTTTCTGGTGTCCTTTGACAGATCTTTGGTCTTGGCCATAGAAGAGTTTGGAGTGTGACTGTTTGAGGTTGTGGACAGGTGTCTTTTATACTGATAACAAGTTCAAACAGGTGCCATTAATACAGGTCATGAGTGGAGGACAGAGGAGCCTCTTAAAGAAGAAGTTACATGTCTGTGAGAGCCAGACATCTTGCTTGTTTGTAGATGACCAAATACATATTTTCCACCATAATTTGCAAATAAATTCATAAAAAATCCTACAATGTGATTTTCTGGATTTTTTTCTCATTTTGTCTGTCATAGTTGAAGTGTACCTATGATGAAAATTACAGGCCTCTCTCATCTTTTTAAGTGGCAGAACATGCACAATTTGTGGCTGACTAAGTACTTTTTTGCCCCACTGTAACAGAGATGTGGCTGTAAAGGATTCTGTTGGTGAATAGGAAAATTACAAGAACTGTTACAGGAAAGAACTGGAGGTCAAATCCTGAGCAAGTAAATCCTGACATCTCTTCCCAAGAAATAATCACAACATCTCTTTCCAAGAAATCATCACAACATCTCTTCCCAAGAAATAATCACAACATCTCTTCCCAAGAAATCATCACAACATCTCTTCCCAAGAAATAATCACAACATCTCTTCCCAAGAAATAATCACAACATCTCTTCCCAAGAAATAATCACAACATCTCCTCCCAAGAAATCATCACAACATCTCTTCCCAAGAAATCATCATGACACCACTTCCGAAGAAATCCTCATGACACCACTTCCCAAGAAATCATCACAACATCTCTTCCCAAGAAATCCTCATGACACCACTTCCCAAGAAATCATCACAACATCTCTTCCCAAGAAATCCTCATGACACCACTTCCCAAGAAATCACCATGACACCACTTCCCAAGAAATCATCATGACATCACTTCCCAAAAAATCATCACAACATCTCTTCCCAAGAAATCCTCATGACACCACTTCCCAAGAAATCATCATGACACCACTTCCCAAGAAATCCTCATGACACCACTTCCCAAGAAATCATCATGACACCACTTCCCAAGAAATCATCATGACACCACTTCCCAAGAAATCATCACGACACCATTTCCCAAGAAATCAGCATGACACCACTTCCCAAGAAATCATCATGACACCACTTCCCAAGAAATCATCATGACACCACTTCCCAAGAAATCATCATGACACCACTTCCCAAGAAATCATCATGACACCACTTCCTAAGAAATCATCATGACACCACTTCCCAAGAAATCATCATGACACCAATTCCCAAGAAATCATCATGACACCACTTCCTAAGAAATCATCATGACACCACTTCCCAAGAAATCATCATGACACCACTTCCCAAGAAATCATCATGACACCACTTCCCAATAAATCATCATGACACCACTTCCTAAGAAATCATCATGACACCACTTCCCAAGAAATCATCACGACACCATTTCCCAAGAAATCATCATCATGACACCACTTCCCAAGAAATCATCATGACACCACTTCCCAAGAAATCACCATCACCTGCCATGGGGCAGCTCACCTGTCTGTCTGTTCTGATAGTGCCCCCACAGGCACACACACACACACACACACACACACACACACACACACACACACACACACACACACACACACACACACACACACACACACACACACACACACACACACACACACACACACACACACACAGCTCTCTCACCTGTCCGTCTGTACCGATGGTCCCTCCACAGTCTGACAGTAGCTCAGACATGTCATAGTAACTAGTGAACTCCCATAGACAAGCCTCTAGGTTGAGGTTCCTGTAGAAGCGCAGTATGCTGGATCCCCTTAGGGGGGCGCTGTACTGGTAGGGAGAGGTCTCCCCGATCACCTCAGGGTTCTTGGTGGCGTCTGTAATGAAGCCGTGGCGGGTCTTGACCTCGGTGAAGTCCAGCAGGTTAGAACAGCGGTGGTTCCCCACACGAGTACCATCAGGACTCAACGTCAGCTCAAAGTTAGACAGAGGACGGGTGGAGACCACAGGGAGCATGCCTGGGAGAGGAAAGGAGAGAGGAGAGGAGAGACAAGGGGTTAGGAGAGAGAAAGGCAGGGCCGGGAGATAGAGTGAGAAAGAATGACAGAGAGAGAGAGAAAGAGTGTCAGAAATAGAGCAAGAGAAAGAGAGAGAGAGAGAAACGAGAAGTCTCTGTATTCCTCACCGTCTATGTGTGGCATGGTGACAGTGATCTTGATGAGGTTGGGGTGGTCTGGGTCCTCTGCTCCGGTGTAGCGTAGCTTGGCAGAGAAGGGCTCAGCGCCCACTGTACCCACCACACGAGGCTGGCACATACCATTCTCTATACTGATGGAGACTATGGAGCTGCTGAGTTCCAGGCCCTCGTCTCCGTTAGAGTTCACAGCCCGGCCTGCACACTGCACCCTAGAGCCAGCCTGGAGGGAGAGAAACACAGCTCACATCAATACAGTCACTGGATCATTCACTTAATAGTGGTGGGCATCTCACATCAATACAGCCTTCTCAATCACATCAATACAGTCATCTCAATCACATCAATACAGTCATCTCAATCACATCAATACAGTCATCTCAATCACATCAATACAGCCTTCTCAATCACATCAATACAGTCATCTCAATCACATCAATACAGCCTTCTCAATCACAACAATACAGTCATCTCAATCACATCAATACAGTCATCTCAATCACATCAATACAGTCATCTCAATCACATCAATACAGTCATCTCAATCACATCAATACAGCCTTCTCAATCACATCAATACAGTCATCTCAATCACATCAATACAGTCATCTCAATCACAACAATACAGTCATCTCAATCACATCAATACAGCCTTCTCAATCACATCAATACAGTCATCTCAATCACATCAATACAGTCATCTCAATCACATCAATACAGTCATCTCAATCACAACAATACAGTCATCTCAATCACATCAATACAGTCATCTCAATCACATCAATACAGTCATCTCAATCACATCAATACATCTCAATCACATCAATACAGTCATCTCAATCACATCAATACAGTCATCTCAATCACATCAATACAGTCATCTCAATCACATCAATACAGCCTTCTCAATCACATCAATACAGCCTTCTCAATCACATCAATACAGTCATCTCAATCACATCAATACAGCCTTCTCAATCACATCAATACAGCCTTCTCAATCACATCAATACAGCCTTCTCAATCACATCAATACAGCCTTCTCAATCACATCAATACAGCCTTCTCAATCACATCAATACAGCCTTCTCAATCACATCAATACAGCCTTCTCAATCACATCAATACAGCCTTCTCAATCACATCAATACAGCCTTCTCAATCACATCAATACAGCCTTCTCAATCACATCAATACAGCCTTCTCAATCACATCAATACAGTCATCTCAATCACATCAATACAGTCATCTCAATCACATCAATACAGTCATCTCAATCACATCAATACAGTCATCTCAATCACATCAATACAGCCTTCTCAATCACATCAATACAGCCTTCTCAATCACAACAATACAGTCATCTCAATCACATCAATACAGCCTTCTCAATCACATCAATACAGCCTTCTCAATCACATCAATACAGTCATCTCAATCACATCAATACAGCCTTCTCAATCACATCAATACAGTCATCTCAATCACATCAATACAGTCATCTCAATCACAACAATACAGTCATCTCAATCATTCACGTTAGGTATTTTCTTTAACTGAGCCAATCCAAATTCACACTCAGTTCACTGATAATGTGTTCTCTACCTGGAAATAGACAGAGTCCAAGGTGATGATCTTGGAGGAGGAGAAGAAGGTATCAAAGTCCACCTCTCTCATGGAGCTGGTGACCCCGTCCAGGCTGGTTGGAGCGCTGACCAACCATCGATAGCGTGTCAGCGTGTCATTGATGTGCTCACTGATGCAGATGGAGCCAGTCTTGTCGTAGTCAGGGTACTTAGGGTTACAAGCCTGAGGGAGGGAGAGAGGGAGGAGGGAGTGAGGAGAGAATGAGGAGGGAGTGAGAGAGGGAGGGAGGAGAGAGGAGACAGTGTTTGGGAATGAGGCAAAATATACTGTAATATAGTCTAAGGGAAAATGTGCATTGTTCATCAACATCACTCACCTGTGCTTCAATATCAAATGAAATCCTAATTTAATCCTAATTGACATATTCCTAAACCAAATAAACAACTTTGTTTTTAAAGTAAATTAAGACCAGACAGTGAATGCAATGATGCCTTGGCCTTCATCCTAAAAGGTATCCTATTCCCTATATAGTGCACTTCCCCATGGGACTCTGGCCAAATGTAGTGCAATAAACTGAGAATAGGGTGCCATTTGGGACGAACCTCTGGACTGGGAGGTTAAAAGTCTCCGTACCGTGACACAGACGACGGGGTAGCCTGCCACCAAGGGGGTATTTCTGGCCCTGGAGGTGTCGTCATACTGCAGTAAGGAGAACACCTGGGGGACGGAGGGGAAGGTGACGTCCGCCATGCTGTTGGTCTCCTCTATGTAGATAATGGCCTTACTCATCTGAGGACAGACAGAACATAAACAGATCAAACATAGAAGTGTTGTTAAAGGTAGTGATGTATCAGGGGCGACTAACGCAACAACTAAACTTCTCTCTTGTTCCTGTCCCTCGGCTTTCACGTTGAAGGTAAGTGAAGTGTACCCGTGCACATGCGCAAATACTCTGCGTGACTGCATCGCGCTTATCTGCAATATTCTCCGTTCATCCTGCTACTTGTGTCAACGTCATATTGCTGAGTCTATGTGATGTTATTGTTCCAGTCCTCACCTGCGTCTCAGCCACCATGTTCTCATCAGGTTTCAGGTGGACAGTGAAGGCTTCTCTCATCTCTCTGACTCCATCAAACAAGATCTCCACCTCGATGTAGTGCTCTGTGTCACCCTCCTTGAACTCAATGTCTGGGGTAAACAACAACAACACGGCTCTAAGTTAGAGAGGGAACATCTAAACACTGCAGATACCGAGTTACCTTATCAAGAGGATTATTTCCATAGGGTCAGGATCCCAATCAGATCACCCTGTCAGGAAAAACTCATGGCCGTATTGATGTGAGAGGTTGTGACATTTCTCACCTTCAGATACAGGATGGTAGTCCTCTCCGGAGGTGGCTGATCCGTCCTTGGTGTGGACGCGGACCACAGACACCTTGGAGGTGTCTCCTACCCTCAGCACTGGGATCTTCACCATGGACACCTGGCCTGCCCCGCTAGGCTCACTCACACTGAACTTAGTCTCCCCAAACTTGATGATAGCCTCTGGGGATAACATGGATGGGAGTCACAGAGTCAGACATGGAACAGTGTGAACTCAGCAATGTTACAAACAGAGTAGAATGAGTTGAAGACACACACCCCAAAACAAATGAACAAGATGCTGACTAGCAGATTATGAACTTGAGAAAATAAGGGAAGTAATGCAATAAGTATCTGGGACTATTATAGAGTGAGCAACTTTTATTTTCTACAGGTGAAATGATTACATCTATGAGTCAGTCAGTCTTACTGTCTGCCTCGTCCTTGATCTTGACCAGAGTCTCATTCTGTTTCCCGATGGACGCTCCGAACGGAGACTCACTGCGGGGCGACCCCAACACCAGCCTCAGCTCCTCCTCCTCCTCATGCTCCGTGTCATCAACCAAGGACAGAACACACGGCTTCTCCACCTCCCCTGGAAAGAGAGGGAAGGGATAGAGAGATGGAGATGGGAGGAAAGAGAGAGAGAGAGAGAGAGAGAGATATACAGAGAGAGAGAGATACAGAGACAGAGAGAGAGAGAGAGAGAGAGAGAGAGAGAGAGAGAGAGAGAGATTAGCAAAAAGGGGTAACCAGTTGTTGAAATAAACTATACCCTTTTGGCCTACGAGGTGTTCCTTGTGTCAGTGTGTTACCAGTTTTTTTATTGTGTTTAACAGAATAGTTTTCAGTGTTACCAGTTTTTTTATTGTGTTTAACAGAATAGTTTTTAGTGTTACCTGTTTTTTGACAGTGTTTTACAGAATAGTTTTTAGTGTTACCTGTTTATTTACAGTGTTTTACAGAATAGTTTTCAGTGTTACCTGTTTTTTGACAGTGTTTTACAGAATAGTTTTTAGTGTTACCTGTTTTTTGACAGTGTTTTACAGAATAGTTTTTAGTGTTACCTGTTTTTTTACAGTGTTTTACAGAATAGTTTTTATTGTTACCTGTTTTTTTACAGTGTTTTACAGAATAGTTTTTAGTGTTACCTGTTTCTTTACAGTGTTTTACAAAATAGTTTTCAGTGTTACCTGTTTTTTGACAGTGTTTTACAGAATAGTTTTTAGTGTTACCTGTTTATTTACAGTGTTTAACAGAATAGTTTTTAGTGTTACCTGTTTATTTACAGTGTTTTACAGAATAGTTTTCAGTGTTACATGTTTATTTACAGTGTTTTACAGAATAGTTTTCAGTGTTACCTGTTTATTTACAGTGTTTAACAGAATAGTCTTCAGTGTTACCTGTTTGTTTTTTTGACAGTGTTTTACAAAATAGTTTTCAGTGTTACCTGTTTTTTGACAGTGTTTTACAGAATAGTTTTTAGTGTTACCTGTTTTTGTACAGTGTTTTACAGAATAGTTTTTAGTGTTACCTGTTTTTTTACAGTGTTTTACAGAATAGTTTTTAGTGTTACCTGTTTCTTTACAGTGTTTTACAAAATAGTTTTCAGTGTTACCTGTTTTTTGACAGTGTTTTACAGAATAGTTTTTAGTGTTACCTGTTTTTTTACAGTGTTTTACAAAATAGTTTTCAGTGTTACCTGTTTTTTGACAGTGTTTTACAGAATAGTTTTCAGTGTTACCTGTTTATTTACAGTGTTTTACAAAATAGTTTTCAGTGTTACCTGTTTTTTGACATTGTTTTACAGAATAGTTTTTAGTGTTACCTGTTCTTTTACAGTGTTTTACAGAATAGTTTTTAGTGTTACCTGTTTCTTTACAGTGTTTTACAAAATAGTTTTCAGTGTTACCTGTTTTTTTGACAGTGTTTTACAGAATAGTTTTTAGTGTTACCTGTTTTTTTACAGTGTTTTACAAAATAGTTTTTAGTGTTACCTGTTTATTGACAGTGTTTTACAGAATAGTTTTTAGTGTTACCTGTTTTTTTACAGTGTTTTACAGAATAGTTTTTACTGTTACATGTTTTTTTACAGTGTTTTACAGAATACTTTTTACTGTTACATGTTTTTTTACAGTGTTTTACAGAATCGTTTTCAGTGTTACCTGTTTTTTGACAGTGTTTTACAAAATAGTTTTCAGTGTTACCTGTTTTTTGACAGTGTTTTACAGAATAGTTTTCAGTGTTACCTGTTTTTTTACAGTGTTTTACATAATAGTTTTCACTGTTACCTGTTTTTTTACAGTGTTTTACAAAATAGTTTTCACTGTTACCTGTTTTTTTACAGTGTTTTACAGAATAGTTTTTACTGTTACCTGTTTTTTGACAGTGTTTTACAGAATAGTTTTTAGTGTTACCTGTTTATTTACAGTGTTTTACAGAATAGTTTTTAGTGTTACCTGTTTTTTGACAGTGTTTTACAGAATAGTTTTTAGTGTTACCTGTTTTTTACAGTGTTTTACAGAATAGTTTTTAGTGTTACCTGTTTTCTTACAGTGTTTTACAGAATAGTTTTCAGTGTTACATGTTTATTTACAGTGTTTTACAGAATAGTTTTCAGTGTTACCTGTTTATTTACAGTGTTTAACAGAATAGTCTTCAGTGTTACCTGTTTGTTTTTTTGACAGTGTTTTACAAAATAGTTTTCAGTGTTACCTGTTTTTTGACAGTGTTTTACAGAATAGTTTTTAGTGTTACCTGTTTTTTACAGTGTTTTACAGAATAGTTTTTAGTGTTACCTGTTTCTTTACAGTGTTTTACAAAATAGTTTTCAGTGTTACCTGTTTTTTGACAGTGTTTTACAGAATAGTTTTTAGTGTTACCTGTTTTTTGACAGTGTTTTACAGAATACTTTTTAGTGTTACCTGTTTTTTACAGTGTTTTACAAAATAGTTTTCAGTGTTACCTGTTTTTTGACAGTGTTTTACAGAATAGTTTTCAGTGTTACCTGTTTATTTACAGTGTTTTACAAAATAGTTTTCAGTGTTACCTGTTTTTTGACATTGTTTTACAGAATAGTTTTTAGTGTTACCTGTTCTTTTACAGTGTTTTACAGAATAGTTTTTAGTGTTACCTGTTTCTTTACAGTGTTTTACAAAATAGTTTTCAGTGTTACCTGTTTTTTTGACAGTGTTTTACAGAATAGTTTTTAGTGTTACCTGTTTTTACAGTGTTTTACAAAATAGTTTTTAGTGTTACCTGTTTATTGACAGTGTTTTATAGAATAGTTTTTAGTGTTACC
Source organism: Oncorhynchus keta (assembly GCF_023373465.1). NCBI lineage: Eukaryota > Metazoa > Chordata > Actinopteri > Salmoniformes > Salmonidae > Oncorhynchus > Oncorhynchus keta. Next base: position 17,862,904 of record NC_068438.1, on the reverse strand, counting down.
TGTTTTTTAAAGTGTTTTACAGAATAGTTTTTACTGTTACATGTTTTTTTACAGTGTTTTACAGAATATTTTTACTGTTACATGTTTTTTTACAGTGTTTTACAGAATCGTTTTCAGTGTTACCTGTTTTTTGACAGTGTTTTACAAAATAGTTTTCAGTGTTACCTGTTTTTTGACAGTGTTTTACAGAATAGTTTTCAGTGTTACCTGTTTTTTTACAGTGTTTTACATAATAGTTTTCACTGTTACCTGTTTTTTTACAGTGTTTTACAGAATAGTTTTCACTGTTACCTGTTTTTTTACAGTGTTTTACAGAATAGTTTTTACTGTTACCTGTTTTTTGACAGTGTTTTACAGAATAGTTTTTAGTGTTACCTGTTTTTTTACAGTGTTTTACAAAATAGTTTTCAGTGTTACCTGTTTTTTGACAGTGTTTTACAGAATAGTTTTTAGTGTTACCTGTTTATTTACAGTGTTTTACAGAATAGTTTTTAGTGTTACCTGTTTTTTGACAGTGTTTTACAGAATAGTTTTTAGTGTTACCTGTTTTTTTTACAGTGTTTTACAAAATAGTTTTCAGTGTTACCTGTTTTTTTGACAGTGTTTTACAGAATAGTTTTTAGTGTTACCTGTTTTTTTAAAGTGTTTTACAAAATAGTTTTTAGTGTTACCTGTTTATTGACAGTGTTTTATAGAATAGTTTTTAGTGTTACCTGTTTTTTTAAAGTGTTTTACAGAATAGTTTTTACTGTTACATGTTTTTTTACAGTGTTTTACAGAATATTTTTACTGTTACATGTTTTTTTACAGTGTTTTACAGAATCGTTTTCAGTGTTACCTGTTTTTTGACAGTGTTTTACAAAATAGTTTTCAGTGTTACCTGTTTTTTGACAGTGTTTTACAGAATAGTTTTCAGTGTTACCTGATTTTTACAGTGTTTTACAGAATAGTTTTCACTGTTACCTGTTTTTTTTTACAGTGTTTTACAGAATAGTTTTCACTGTTACCTGTTTTTACAGTGTTTTACAGAATAGTTTTTACTGTTACCTGTTTTTTGACAGTGTTTTACAGAATAGTTTTTAGTGTTACCTGTTTTTTACAGTGTTTTACAAAATAGTTTTCAGTGTTACCTGTTTTTTGACAGTGTTTTACAGAATAGTTTTTAGTGTTACCTGTTTATTTACAGTGTTTTACAGAATCGTTTTTAGTGTTACCTGTTTTTTGACAGTGTTTTACATAATAGTTTTTAGTGTTACCTGTTTTTTTACAGTGTTTTACAAAATAGTTTTCAGTGTTACCTGTTTTTTGACAGTATTTTACAGAATAGTTTTTAGTGTTACCTGTTTATTTACAGTGTTTTACAGAATAGTTTTTAGTGTTACCTGTTTTTTTACAGTGTTTTACAGAATAGTTTTTAGTGTTACCTGTTTTTGACAGTGTTTTACAGAATAGTTTTTAGTGTTACCTGTTTTTTTACAGTGTTTTACAGAATAGTTTTCAGTGTTACCTGTTTTTTGACAGTGTTTTACAGAATAGTTTTCAGTGTTACCTGTTTATTTACAGTGTTTTACAAAATAGTTTTCAGTGTTACCTGTTTTTTGACATTGTTTTACAGAATAGTTTTCACTGTTACCTGTTTTTTTACAGTGTTTTACAGAATAGTTTTCACTGTTACCTGCTTTTTACAGTGTTTTACAGAATAGTTTTTAGTGTTACCTGTTTTTTACAGTGTTTTACAAAATAGTTTTCAGTGTTACCTGTTTTTTGACAGTGTTTTACAGAATAGTTTTTAGTGTTACCTGTTTATTTACAGTGTTTTACAGAATAGTTTTTAGTGTTACCTGTTTTTTGACAGTGTTTTACAGAATAGTTTTTAGTGTTACCTGTTTCTTTACAGTGTTTTACAAAATAGTTTTCAGTGTTACCTGTTTTTTTGACAGTGTTTTACAGAATAGTTTTTAGTGTTACCTGTTTTTTTACAGTGTTTTACAAAATAGTTTTTAGTGTTACCTGTTTATTGACAGTGTTTTATAGAATAGTTTTTAGTGTTACCTGTTTTTTTAAAGTGTTTTACAGAATAGTTTTTACTGTTACATGTTTTTTTACAGTGTTTTACAGAATATTTTTACTGTTACATGTTTTTTTACAGTGTTTTACAGAATCGTTTTCAGTGTTACCTGTTTTTTGACAGTGTTTTACAAAATAGTTTTCAGTGTTACCTGTTTTTTGACAGTGTTTTACAGAATAGTTTTCAGTGTTACCTGTTTTTTTACAGTGTTTTACAGAATAGTTTTCACTGTTACCTGTTTTTTTTACAGTGTTTTACAGAATAGTTTTCACTGTTACCTGTTTTTTTACAGTGTTTTACAGAATAGTTTTTACTGTTACCTGTTTTTTGACAGTGTTTTACAGAATAGTTTTTAGTGTTACCTGTTTTTTTACAGTGTTTTACAAAATAGTTTTCAGTGTTACCTGTTTTTTGACAGTGTTTTACAGAATAGTTTTTAGTGTTACCTGTTTATTTACAGTGTTTTACAGAATCGTTTTTAGTGTTACCTGTTTTTGACAGTGTTTTACATAATAGTTTTTAGTGTTACCTGTTTTTACAGTGTTTTACAAAATAGTTTTCAGTGTTACCTGTTTTTTGACAGTATTTTACAGAATAGTTTTTAGTGTTACCTGTTTATTTACAGTGTTTTACAGAATAGTTTTTAGTGTTACCTGTTTTTTTACAGTGTTTTACAGAATAGTTTTTAGTGTTACCTGTTTTTTGACAGTGTTTTACAGAATAGTTTTTAGTGTTACCTGTTTTTTTACAGTGTTTTACAGAATAGTTTTCAGTGTTACCTGTTTTTTGACAGTGTTTTACAGAATAGTTTTCAGTGTTACCTGTTTATTTACAGTGTTTTACAAAATAGTTTTCAGTGTTACCTGTTTTTTGACATTGTTTTACAGAATAGTTTTTAGTGTTACCTGTTCTTTTACAGTGTTTTACAGAATAGTTTTTAGTGTTACCTGTTTCTTTACAGTGTTTTACAAAATAGTTTTCAGTGTTACCTGTTTTTTGACAGTGTTTTACAGAATAGTTTTTAGTGTTACCTGTTTTTTACAGTGTTTTACAAAATAGTTTTTAGTGTTACCTGTTTATTGACAGTGTTTTATAGAATAGTTTTTAGTGTTACATGTTTTTTTACAGTGTTTTACAGAATATTTTTACTGTTACATGTTTTTTACAGTGTTTTACAGAATCGTTTTCAGTGTTACCTGTTTTTTGACAGTGTTTTACAAAATAGTTTTCAGTGTTACCTGTTTTTTGACAGTGTTTTACAGAATAGTTTTCAGTGTTACCTGTTTTTTTACAGTGTTTTACAGAATAGTTTTCACTGTTACCTGTTTTTTGACAGTGTTTTACAGAATAGTTTTCACTGTTACCTGCTTTTTACAGTGTTTTACAGAATAGTTTTTAGTGTTACCTGTTTTTTTACAGTGTTTTACAAAATAGTTTTCAGTGTTACCTGTTTTTGACAGTGTTTTACAGAATAGTTTTTAGTGTTACCTGTTTATTTACAGTGTTTTACAGAATAGTTTTTAGTGTTACCTGTTTTTTGACAGTGTTTTACAGAATAGTTTTTAGTGTTACCTGTTTTTACAGTGTTTTACAAAAAATAGTTTTCAGTGTTACCTGTTTTTTGACAGTGTTTTACAGAATAGTTTTTAGTGTTACCTGTTTTTTTTACAGTGTTTTACAAAATAGTTTTCAGTGTTACCTGTTTTTTTGACAGTGTTTTACAGAATAGTTTTTAGTGTTACCTGTTTTTTTAAAGTGTTTTACAGAATAGTTTTTACTGTTACATGTTTTTTTACAGTGTTTTACAGAATATTTTTACTGTTACATGTTTTTTACAGTGTTTTACAGAATCGTTTTCAGTGTTACCTGTTTTTTGACAGTGTTTTACAAAATAGTTTTCAGTGTTACCTGTTTTTTGACAGTGTTTTACAGAATAGTTTTCAGTGTTACCTGATTTTTACAGTGTTTTACAGAATAGTTTTCACTGTTACCTGTTTTTTTTTTTACAGTGTTTTACAGAATAGTTTTCACTGTTACCTGTTTTTTTACAGTGTTTTACAGAATAGTTTTTACTGTTACCTGTTTTTTGACAGTGTTTTACAGAATAGTTTTTAGTGTTACCTGTTTTTTACAGTGTTTTACAAAATAGTTTTCAGTGTTACCTGTTTTTTGACAGTGTTTTACAGAATAGTTTTTAGTGTTACCTGTTTATTTACAGTGTTTTACAGAATCGTTTTTAGTGTTACCTGTTTTTTGACAGTGTTTTACATAATAGTTTTTAGTGTTACCTGTTTTTTTACAGTGTTTTACAAAATAGTTTTCAGTGTTACCTGTTTTTTGACAGTATTTTACAGAATAGTTTTTAGTGTTACCTGTTTATTTACAGTGTTTTACAGAATAGTTTTTAGTGTTACCTGTTTTTTACAGTGTTTTACAGAATAGTTTTTAGTGTTACCTGTTTTTTGACAGTGTTTTACAGAATAGTTTTTAGTGTTACCTGTTTTTTTACAGTGTTTTACAGAATAGTTTTCAGTGTTACCTGTTTTTTGACAGTGTTTTACAGAATAGTTTTCAGTGTTACCTGTTTATTTACAGTGTTTTACAAAATAGTTTTCAGTGTTACCTGTTTTTTGACATTGTTTTACAGAATAGTTTTCACTGTTACCTGTTTTTTTTTTTACAGTGTTTTACAGAATAGTTTTCACTGTTACCTGCTTTTTTACAGTGTTTTACAGAATAGTTTTTAGTGTTACCTGTTTTTTTACAGTGTTTTACAAAATAGTTTTCAGTGTTACCTGTTTTTTGACAGTGTTTTACAGAATAGTTTTTAGTGTTACCTGTTTATTTACAGTGTTTTACAGAATAGTTTTTAGTGTTACCTGTTTTTTGACAGTGTTTTACAGAATAGTTTTTAGTGTTACCTGTTTTTTTACAGTGTTTTACAAAATAGTTTTCAGTGTTACCTGTTTTTTGACAGTGTTTTACAGAATAGTTTTTAGTGTTACCTGTTTTTTTACAGTGTTTTACAAAATAGTTTTTAGTGTTACCTGTTTATTGACAGTGTTTTATAGAATAGTTTTTAGTGTTACCTGTTTTTAAAGTGTTTTACAGAATAGTTTTTACTGTTACATGTTTTTTTACAGTGTTTTACAGAATATTTTTACTGTTACATGTTTTTTTACAGTGTTTTACAGAATCGTTTTCAGTGTTACCTGTTTTTTGACAGTGTTTTACAAAATAGTTTTCAGTGTTACCTGTTTTTTGACAGTGTTTTACAGAATAGTTTTCAGTGTTACCTGATTTTTTACAGTGTTTTACAGAATAGTTTTCACTGTTACCTGTTTTTTTTTACAGTGTTTTACAGAATAGTTTTCACTGTTACCTGTTTTTTTACAGTGTTTTACAGAATAGTTTTACTGTTACCTGTTTTTTGACAGTGTTTTACAGAATAGTTTTTAGTGTTACCTGTTTTTTACAGTGTTTTACAAAATAGTTTTCAGTGTTACCTGTTTTTTGACAGTGTTTTACAGAATAGTTTTTAGTGTTACCTGTTTATTTACAGTGTTTTACAGAATCGTTTTTAGTGTTACCTGTTTTTTTGACAGTGTTTTACATAATAGTTTTTAGTGTTACCTGTTTTTTTACAGTGTTTTACAAAATAGTTTTCAGTGTTACCTGTTTTTTGACAGTATTTTACAGAATAGTTTTTAGTGTTACCTGTTTATTTACAGTGTTTTACAGAATAGTTTTTAGTGTTACCTGTTTTTTACAGTGTTTTACAGAATAGTTTTTAGTGTTACCTGTTTTTGACAGTGTTTTACAGAATAGTTTTTAGTGTTACCTGTTTTTTTACAGTGTTTTACAAAATAGTTTTCAGTGTTACCTGTTTTTTGACAGTGTTTTACAGAATAGTTTTCAGTGTTACCTGTTTATTTACAGTGTTTTACAAAATAGTTTTCAGTGTTACCTGTTTTTTGACATTGTTTTACAGAATAGTTTTTAGTGTTACCTGTTCTTTTACAGTGTTTTACAGAATAGTTTTTAGTGTTACCTGTTTCTTTACAGTGTTTTACAAAATAGTTTTCAGTGTTACCTGTTTTTTTGACAGTGTTTTACAGAATAGTTTTTAGTGTTACCTGTTTTTTTACAGTGTTTTACAAAATAGTTTTTAGTGTTACCTGTTTATTGACAGTGTTTTATAGAATAGTTTTTAGTGTTACATGTTTTTACAGTGTTTTACAGAATATTTTTACTGTTACATGTTTTTTACAGTGTTTTACAGAATCGTTTTCAGTGTTACCTGTTTTTTGACAGTGTTTTACAAAATAGTTTTCAGTGTTACCTGTTTTTTGACAGTGTTTTACAGAATAGTTTTCAGTGTTACCTGTTTTTACAGTGTTTTACAGAATAGTTTTCACTGTTACCTGTTTTTTTTTACAGTGTTTTACAGAATAGTTTTCACTGTTACCTGCTTTTTTTACAGTGTTTTACAGAATAGTTTTTACTGTTACCTGTTTTTTGACAGTGTTTTACAGAATAGTTTTTAGTGTTACCTGTTTTTACAGTGTTTTACAAAATAGTTTTCAGTGTTACCTGTTTTTTGACAGTGTTTTACAGAATAGTTTTTAGTGTTACCTGTTTATTTACAGTGTTTTACAGAATAGTTTTTAGTGTTACCTGTTTTTTGACAGTGTTTTACAGAATAGTTTTTAGTGTTACCTGTTTTTTTACAGTGTTTTACAAAATAGTTTTCAGTGTTACCTGTTTTTTTGACAGTGTTTTACAGAATAGTTTTTAGTGTTACCTGTTTTTTACAGTGTTTTAAAAATAGTTTTTAGTGTTACCTGTTTATTGACAGTGTTTTACAGAATAGTTTTTACTGTTACCTGTTTTTTGACAGTGTTTTACAGAATAGTTTTTAGTGTTACCTGTTTTTACAGTGTTTTACAAAATAGTTTTCAGTGTTACCTGTTTTTTGACAGTGTTTTACAGAATAGTTTTTAGTGTTACCTGTTTATTTACAGTGTTTTACAGAATAGTTTTTAGTGTTACCTGTTTTTTGACAGTGTTTTACAGAATAGTTTTTAGTGTTACCTGTTTTTTTACAGTGTTTTACAAAATAGTTTTCAGTGTTACCTGTTTTTTGACAGTATTTTACAGAATAGTTTTTAGTGTTACCTGTTTATTTACAGTGTTTTACAGAATAGTTTTTAGTGTTACCTGTTTTTACAGTGTTTTACAGAATAGTTTTTAGTGTTACCTGTTCTTTGACAGTGTTTTACAGAATAGTTTTTAGTGTTACCTGTTTTTACAGTGTTTTACAGAATAGTTTTCAGTGTTACCTGTTTTTTGACAGTGTTTTACAGAATAGTTTTCAGTGTTACCTGTTTATTTACAGTGTTTTACAAAATAGTTTTCAGTGTTACCTGTTTTTTGACATTGTTTTACAGAATAGTTTTTAGTGTTACATGTTTTTTTACAGTGTTTTACAGAATATTTTTACTGTTACATGTTTTTTTACAGTGTTTTACAGAATCGTTTTCAGTGTTACCTGTTTTTTGACAGTGTTTTACAAAATAGTTTTCAGTGTTACCTGTTTTTTGACAGTGTTTTACAGAATAGTTTTCAGTGTTACCTGTTTTTTTACAGTGTTTTACAGAATAGTTTTCACTGTTACCTGTTTTTTTACAGTGTTTTACAGAATAGTTTTCACTGTTACCTGCTTTTTACAGTGTTTTACAGAATAGTTTTTACTGTTACCTGTTTTTTGACAGTGTTTTACAGAATAGTTTTTAGTGTTACCTGTTTTTTTACAGTGTTTTACAAAATAGTTTTCAGTGTTACCTGTTTTTTGACAGTGTTTTACAGAATAGTTTTTAGTGTTACCTGTTTATTTACAGTGTTTTACAGAATAGTTTTTAGTGTTACCTGTTTTTTGACAGTGTTTTACAGAATAGTTTTTAGTGTTACCTGTTTTTTTTACAGTGTTTTACAAAATAGTTTTCAGTGTTACCTGTTTTTTTGACAGTGTTTTACAGAATAGTTTTTAGTGTTACCTGTTTTTTTACAGTGTTTTACAAAATAGTTTTTAGTGTTACCTGTTTATTGACAGTGTTTTATAGAATAGTTTTTAGTGTTACCTGTTTTTTTAAAGTGTTTTACAGAATAGTTTTTACTGTTACATGTTTTTTTACAGTGTTTTACAGAATATTTTTACTGTTACATGTTTTTTACAGTGTTTTACAGAATCGTTTTCAGTGTTACCTGTTTTTTGACAGTGTTTTACAAAATAGTTTTCAGTGTTACCTGTTTTTTGACAGTGTTTTACAGAATAGTTTTCAGTGTTACCTGATTTTTTACAGTGTTTTACAGAATAGTTTTCACTGTTACCTGTTTTTTTTACAGTGTTTTACAGAATAGTTTCACTGTTACCTGTTTTTTTACAGTGTTTTACAGAATAGTTTTTACTGTTACCTGTTTTTTGACAGTGTTTTACAGAATAGTTTTTAGTGTTACCTGTTTTTTTACAGTGTTTTACAAAATAGTTTTCAGTGTTAACTGTTTTTTGACAGTGTTTTACAGAATAGTTTTTAGTGTTACCTGTTTATTTACAGTGTTTTACAGAATCGTTTTTAGTGTTACCTGTTTTTTGACAGTGTTTTACATAATAGTTTTTAGTGTTACCTGTTTTTTTACAGTGTTTTACAAAATAGTTTTCAGTGTTACCTGTTTTTTGACAGTATTTTACAGAATAGTTTTTAGTGTTACCTGTTTATTTACAGTGTTTTACAGAATAGTTTTTAGTGTTACCTGTTTTTTTACAGTGTTTTACAGAATAGTTTTTAGTGTTACCTGTTTTTGACAGTGTTTTACAGAATAGTTTTTAGTGTTACCTGTTTTTACAGTGTTTTACAGAATAGTTTTCAGTGTTACCTGTTTTTTGACAGTGTTTTACAGAATAGTTTTCAGTGTTACCTGTTTATTTACAGTGTTTTACAAAATAGTTTTCAGTGTTACCTGTTTTTTGACATTGTTTTACAGAATAGTTTTCACTGTTACCTGTTTTTTACAGTGTTTTACAGAATAGTTTTCACTGTTACCTGCTTTTTTACAGTGTTTTACAGAATAGTTTTTACTGTTACCTGTTTTTTGACAGTGTTTTACAGAATAGTTTTTAGTGTTACCTGTTTTTTTACAGTGTTTTACAAAATAGTTTTCAGTGTTACCTGTTTTTGACGGTGTTTTACAGAATAGTTTTTAGTGTTACCTGTTTATTTACAGTGTTTTACAGAATAGTTTTTAGTGTTACCTGTTTTTTGACAGTGTTTTACATAATAGTTTTTAGTGTTACCTGTTTTTTTACAGTGTTTTACAAAATAGTTTTCAGTGTTACCTGTTTTTTGACAGTATTTTACAGAATAGTTTTTAGTGTTACCTGTTTATTTACAGTGTTTTACAGAATAGTTTTTAGTGTTACCTGTTTTTTACAGTGTTTTACAGAATAGTTTTTAGTGTTACCTGTTTTTTGACAGTGTTTTACAGAATAGTTTTTAGTGTTACCTGTTTTTTTACAGTGTTTTACAGAATAGTTTTCAGTGTTACCTGTTTTTTGACAGTGTTTTACAGAATAGTTTTCAGTGTTACCTGTTTATTTACAGTGTTTTACAAAATAGTTTTCAGTGTTACCTGTTTTTTGACATTGTTTTACAGAATAGTTTTCACTGTTACCTGTTTTTTTACAGTGTTTTACAGAATAGTTTTCACTGTTACCTGCTTTTTTACAGTGTTTTACAGAATAGTTTTTACTGTTACCTGTTTTTTGACAGTGTTTTACAGAATAGTTTTTAGTGTTACCTGTTTTTTTACAGTGTTTTACAAAATAGTTTTCAGTGTTAACTGTTTTTTGACAGTGTTTTACAGAATAGTTTTTAGTGTTACCTGTTTATTTACAGTGTTTTACAGAATAGTTTTTAGTGTTACCTGTTTTTTGACAGTGTTTTACAGAATAGTTTTTAGTGTTACCTGTTTTTTACAGTGTTTTACAGAATAGTTTTTAGTGTTACCTGTTTTTTGACAGTGTTTTACAGAATAGTTTTTAGTGTTACCTGTTTTTTACAGTGTTTTACAAAATAGTTTTTAGTGTTACCTGTTTATTGACAGTGTTTTATAGAATAGTTTTTAGTGTTACCTGTTTTTTTAAAGTGTTTTACAGAATAGTTTTTACTGTTACATGTTTTTTTACAGTGTTTTACAGAATATTTTTACTGTTACATGTTTTTTTACAGTGTTTTACAGAATCGTTTTCAGTGTTACCTGTTTTTTGACAGTGTTTTACAAAATAGTTTTCAGTGTTACCTGTTTTTTGACAGTGTTTTACAGAATAGTTTTCAGTGTTACCTGATTTTTTACAGTGTTTTACAGAATAGTTTTCACTGTTACCTGTTTTTTTTACAGTGTTTTACAGAATAGTTTCACTGTTACCTGTTTTTTTACAGTGTTTTACAGAATAGTTTTTACTGTTACCTGTTTTTTGACAGTGTTTTACAGAATAGTTTTTAGTGTTACCTGTTTTTTTACAGTGTTTTACAAAATAGTTTTCAGTGTTACCTGTTTTTTGACAGTGTTTTACAGAATAGTTTTTAGTGTTACCTGTTTATTTACAGTGTTTTACAGAATCGTTTTTAGTGTTACCTGTTTTTTGACAGTGTTTTACAGAATAGTTTTTAGTGTTACCTGTTTTTTTTACAGTGTTTTACAAAATAGTTTTCAGTGTTACCTGTTTTTTGACAGTATTTTACAGAATAGTTTTTAGTGTTACCTGTTTATTTACAGTGTTTTACAGAATAGTTTTTAGTGTTACCTGTTTTTTTACAGTGTTTTACAGAATAGTTTTTAGTGTTACCTGTTTTTTGACAGTGTTTTACAGAATAGTTTTTAGTGTTACCTGTTTTCTTACAGTGTTTTACAGAATAGTTTTCAGTGTTACCTGTTTTTTGACAGTGTTTTACAGAATAGTTTTCAGTGTTACCTGTTTATTTACAGTGTTTTACAAAATAGTTTTCAGTGTTACCTGTTTTTTGACATTGTTTTACAGAATAGTTTTTAGTGTTACCTGTTCTTTTACAGTGTTTTACAGAATAGTTTTTAGTGTTACCTGTTTCTTTACAGTGTTTTACAAAATAGTTTTCAGTGTTACCTGTTTTTTTGACAGTGTTTTACAGAATAGTTTTTAGTGTTACCTGTTTTTTTACAGTGTTTTACAAAATAGTTTTTAGTGTTACCTGTTTATTGACAGTGTTTTATAGAATAGTTTTTAGTGTTACATGTTTTTTTACAGTGTTTTACAGAATATTTTTACTGTTACATGTTTTTTTACAGTGTTTTACAGAATCGTTTTCAGTGTTACCTGTTTTTTGACAGTGTTTTACAAAATAGTTTTCAGTGTTACCTGTTTTTTGACAGTGTTTTACAGAATAGTTTTCAGTGTTACCTGTTTTTTTACAGTGTTTTACAGAATAGTTTTCACTGTTACCTGTTTTTTTACAGTGTTTTACAGAATAGTTTTCACTGTTACCTGCTTTTTTACAGTGTTTTACAGAATAGTTTTTACTGTTACCTGTTTTTTGACAGTGTTTTACAGAATAGTTTTTAGTGTTACCTGTTTTTACAGTGTTTTACAAAATAGTTTTCAGTGTTACCTGTTTTTTGACAGTGTTTTACAGAATAGTTTTTAGTGTTACCTGTTTATTTACAGTGTTTTACAGAATAGTTTTTAGTGTTACCTGTTTTTTGACAGTGTTTTACAGAATAGTTTTTAGTGTTACCTGTTTTTTTACAGTGTTTTACAAAATAGTTTTCAGTGTTACCTGTTTTTTGACAGTGTTTTACAGAATAGTTTTTAGTGTTACCTGTTTTTTTACAGTGTTTTACAAAATAGTTTTTAGTGTTACCTGTTTATTGACAGTGTTTTATAGAATAGTTTTTAGTGTTACCTGTTTTTTAAAGTGTTTTACAGAATAGTTTTTACTGTTACATGTTTTTTTACAGTGTTTTACAGAATATTTTTACTGTTACATGTTTTTTTACAGTGTTTTACAGAATCGTTTTCAGTGTTACCTGTTTTTTGACAGTGTTTTACAAAATAGTTTTCAGTGTTACCTGTTTTTTGACAGTGTTTTACAGAATAGTTTTCAGTGTTACCTGATTTTTTACAGTGTTTTACAGAATAGTTTTCACTGTTACCTGTTTTTTTTTACAGTGTTTTACAGAATAGTTTTCACTGTTACCTGTTTTTTTACAGTGTTTTACAGAATAGTTTTTACTGTTACCTGTTTTTGACAGTGTTTTACAGAATAGTTTTTAGTGTTACCTGTTTTTACAGTGTTTTACAAAATAGTTTTCAGTGTTACCTGTTTTTTGACAGTGTTTTACAGAATAGTTTTTAGTGTTACCTGTTTATTTACAGTGTTTTACAGAATCGTTTTTAGTGTTACCTGTTTTTTGACAGTGTTTTACAGAATAGTTTTTAGTGTTACCTGTTTTTTTACAGTGTTTTACAAAATAGTTTTCAGTGTTACCTGTTTTTTGACAGTATTTTACAGAATAGTTTTTAGTGTTACCTGTTTATTTACAGTGTTTTACAGAATAGTTTTTAGTGTTACCTGTTTTTACAGTGTTTTACAGAATAGTTTTTAGTGTTACCTGTTTTTTGACAGTGTTTTACAGAATAGTTTTTAGTGTTACCTGTTTTTACAGTGTTTTACAGAATAGTTTTTACTGTTACATGTTTTTTACAGTGTTTTACAGAATAGTTTTCAGTGTTACCTGTTTTTTGACAGTGTTTTACAGAATAGTTTTCAGTGTTACCTGTTTATTTACAGTGTTTTACAAAATAGTTTTCAGTGTTACCTGTTTTTTGACAGTATTTTACAGAATAGTTTTTAGTGTTACCTGTTTATTTACAGTGTTTTACAAAATAGGTTTCAGTGTAACCTGTTTTTTGACAGTGTTTTACAGAATAGTTTTCAGTGTTACCTGTTTTTTGACAGTGTTTTACAGAATAGTTTTTACTGTTACATGTTTTTTTACAGTGTTTTACAGAATAGTTTTCAGTGTTACCTGTTTATTGACAGTGTTTTACAGAATAGTTTTCAGTGTTACCTGTTTATTGACAGTGTTTTACAGAATAGTTTTCACTGTTACCTGTTTTTTTACAGTGTTTTACAGAATAGTTTTCACTGTTACCTGTTTTTTTACAGTGTTTTACAGAATAGTTTTTACTGTTACCTGTTTTTTGACAGTGTTTTACAGAATAGTTTTTAGTGTTACCTGTTTTTTGACAGTGTTTTACAGAATAGTTTTTAGTGTTACCTGTTTTTACAGTGTTTTACAAAATAGTTTTCAGTGTTACCTGTTTTTTGACAGTGTTTTACAGAATAGTTTTTAGTGTTACCTGTTTATTTACAGTGTTTTACAGAATCGTTTTTAGTGTTACCTGTTTTTTGACAGTGTTTTACAGAATAGTTTTTAGTGTTACCTGTTTTTTTTTTACAGTGTTTTACAAAATAGTTTTCAGTGTTACCTGTTTTTTGACAGTATTTTACAGAATAGTTTTTAGTGTTACCTGTTTATTTACAGTGTTTTACAGAATAGTTTTTAGTGTTACCTGTTTTTTTACAGTGTTTTACAGAATAGTTTTTAGTGTTACCTGTTTTTTGACAGTGTTTTACAGAATAGTTTTTAGTGTTACCTGTTTTTTTACAGTGTTTTACAGAATAGTTTTTACTGTTACATGTTTTTTACAGTGTTTTACAGAATAGTTTTCAGTGTTACCTGTTTTTTGACAGTGTTTTACAGAATAGTTTTCAGTGTTACCTGTTTATTTACAGTGTTTTACAAAATAGTTTTCAGTGTTACCTGTTTTTTGACAGTATTTTACAGAATAGTTTTTAGTGTTACCTGTTTATTTACAGTGTTTTACAAAATAGGTTTCAGTGTAACCTGTTTTTTGACAGTGTTTTACAGAATAGTTTTCAGTGTTACCTGTTTTTGACAGTGTTTTACAGAATAGTTTTTACTGTTACATGTTTTTTTACAGTGTTTTACAGAATAGTTTTCAGTGTTACCTGTTTATTGACAGTGTTTTACAGAATAGTTTTCAGTGTTACCTGTTTATTGACAGTGTTTTACAGAATAGTTTTCACTGTTACCTGTTTTTTTACAGTGTTTTACAGAATAGTTTTCACTGTTACCTGTTTTTTTACAGTGTTTTACAGAATAGTTTTTACTGTTACCTGTTTTTTGACAGTGTTTTACAGAATAGTTTTTAGTGTTACCTGTTTTTTACAGTGTTTTACAAAATAGTTTTCAGTGTTACCTGTTTTTTGACAGTGTTTTACAGAATAGTTTTTAGTGTTACCTGTTTATTTACAGTGTTTTACAGAATCGTTTTTAGTGTTACCTGTTTTTTGACAGTGTTTTACAGAATAGTTTTTAGTGTTACCTGTTTTTTTACAGTGTTTTACAAAATAGTTTTCAGTGTTACCTGTTTTTTGACAGTATTTTACAGAATAGTTTTTAGTGTTACCTGTTTATTTACAGTGTTTTACAGAATAGTTTTTAGTGTTACCTGTTTTTTTTACAGTGTTTTACAGAATAGTTTTTAGTGTTACCTGTTTTTTGACAGTGTTTTACAGAATAGTTTTTAGTGTTACCTGTTTTTACAGTGTTTTACAGAATAGTTTTTACTGTTACATGTTTTTTTACAGTGTTTTACAGAATAGTTTTCAGTGTTACCTGTTTTTTGACAGTGTTTTACAGAATAGTTTTCAGTGTTACCTGTTTATTTACAGTGTTTTACAAAATAGTTTTCAGTGTTACCTGTTTTTTGACAGTATTTTACAGAATAGTTTTTAGTGTTACCTGTTTATTTACAGTGTTTTACAAAATAGGTTTCAGTGTAACCTGTTTTTTTACAGTGTTTTACAGAATAGTTTTTACTGTTACATGTTTTTTTACAGTGTTTTACAGAATAGTTTTCAGTGTTACCTGTTTTTTGACAGTGTTTTACAGAATAGTTTTCAGTGTTACCTGTTTATTTACAGTGTTTTACAAAATAGTTTTCAGTGTTACCTGTTTTTTGACAGTATTTTACAGAATAGTTTTTAGTGTTACCTGTTTATTTACAGTGTTTTACAAAATAGGTTTCAGTGTAACCTGTTTTTTGACAGTGTTTTACAGAATAGTTTTCAGTGTTACCTGTTTTTTGACAGTGTTTTACAGAATAGTTTTTACTGTTACATGTTTTTACAGTATTTTACAGAATAGTTTTCAGTGTTACCTGTTTATTGACAGTGTTTTACAGAATAGTTTTCAGTGTTACCTGTTTATTGACAGTGTTTTACAGAATAGTTTTCACTGTTACCTGTTTTTTTACAGTGTTTTACAGAATAGTTTTCACTGTTACCTGTTTTTTTACAGTGTTTTACAGAATAGTTTTTACTGTTACCTGTTTTTTGACAGTGTTTTACAGAATAGTTTTTAGTGTTACCTGTTTTTTGACAGTGTTTTACAGAATAGTTTTTAGTGTTACCTGTTTTTTTACAGTGTTTTACAAAATAGTTTTCAGTGTTACCTGTTTTTTGACAGTGTTTTACAGAATAGTTTTTAGTGTTACCTGTTTATTTACAGTGTTTTACAGAATCGTTTTTAGTGTTACCTGTTTTTTGACAGTGTTTTACAGAATAGTTTTTAGTGTTACCTGTTTTTTTTACAGTGTTTTACAAAATAGTTTTCAGTGTTACCTGTTTTTTGACAGTATTTTACAGAATAGTTTTTAGTGTTACCTGTTTATTTACAGTGTTTTACAGAATAGTTTTTAGTGTTACCTGTTTTTTTACAGTGTTTTACAGAATAGTTTTTAGTGTTACCTGTTTTTTGACAGTGTTTTACAGAATAGTTTTTAGTGTTACCTGTTTTTTTACAGTGTTTTACAGAATAGTTTTTACTGTTACATGTTTTTTTACAGTGTTTTACAGAATAGTTTTCAGTGTTACCTGTTTTTGACAGTGTTTTACAGAATAGTTTTCAGTGTTACCTGTTTATTTACAGTGTTTTACAAAATAGTTTTCAGTGTTACCTGTTTTTTGACAGTATTTTACAGAATAGTTTTTAGTGTTACCTGTTTATTTACAGTGTTTTACAAAATAGGTTTCAGTGTAACCTGTTTTTTGACAGTGTTTTACAGAATAGTTTTCAGTGTTACCTGTTTTTTGACAGTGTTTTACAGAATAGTTTTTACTGTTACATGTTTTTTTACAGTGTTTTACAGAATAGTTTTCAGTGTTACCTGTTTATTGACAGTGTTTTACAGAATAGTTTTCAGTGTTACCTGTTTATTGACAGTGTTTTACAGAATAGTTTTCACTGTTACCTGTTTTTTTTACAGTGTTTTACAGAATAGTTTTCACTGTTACCTGTTTTTTTACAGTGTTTTACAGAATAGTTTTTACTGTTACCTGTTTTTTGACAGTGTTTTACAGAATAGTTTTTAGTGTTACCTGTTTTTTACAGTGTTTTACAAAATAGTTTTCAGTGTTACCTGTTTTTTGACAGTGTTTTACAGAATAGTTTTTAGTGTTACCTGTTTATTTACAGTGTTTTACAGAATCGTTTTTAGTGTTACCTGTTTTTTGACAGTGTTTTACAGAATAGTTTTTAGTGTTACCTGTTTTTTTACAGTGTTTTACAAAATAGTTTTCAGTGTTACCTGTTTTTTGACAGTATTTTACAGAATAGTTTTTAGTGTTACCTGTTTATTTACAGTGTTTTACAGAATAGTTTTTAGTGTTACCTGTTTTTTTTTTACAGTGTTTTACAGAATAGTTTTTAGTGTTACCTGTTTTTTGACAGTGTTTTACAGAATAGTTTTTAGTGTTACCTGTTTTTTTACAGTGTTTTACAGAATAGTTTTTACTGTTACATGTTTTTTTACAGTGTTTTACAGAATAGTTTTCAGTGTTACCTGTTTTTTGACAGTGTTTTACAGAATAGTTTTCAGTGTTACCTGTTTATTTACAGTGTTTTACAAAATAGTTTTCAGTGTTACCTGTTTTTTGACAGTATTTTACAGAATAGTTTTTAGTGTTACCTGTTTATTTACAGTGTTTTACAAAATAGGTTTCAGTGTAACCTGTTTTTGACAGTGTTTTACAGAATAGTTTTCAGTGTTACCTGTTTTTTTACAGTGTTTTACAGAATAGTTTTTACTGTTACATGTTTTTTTACAGTGTTTTACAGAATAGTTTTCAGTGTTACCTGTTTATTGACAGTGTTTTACAGAATAGTTTTCAGTGTTACCTGTTTATTGACAGTGTTTTACAGAATAGTTTTCAGTGTTACCTGTTTTTTGACAGTGTTTTACAGAATAGTTTTTAGTGTTACCTGTTTCTTTACAGTGTTTTACAGAATAGTTTTCAGTGTTACCTGTTTTTTGACAGTGTTTTACAGAATAGTTTTCAGTGTTACCTGTTTCTTTACAGTGTTTTACAGAATAGTTTTCACTGTTACCTGTTTATTGACAGTGTTTTACAGAATAGTTTTCACTGTTACATGTTTTTTTACAGTGTTTTACAGAATAGTTTTCAGTGTTACCTGTTT
>NC_068438.1:17837460-17845079 GCF_023373465.1 Oncorhynchus keta | reverse complement strand
TTTTACAGAATAGTTTTCAGTGTTACCTGGTAGGAAGGTGATGATGGAAGCGTCTGTGTTGGGTCGTTCGTTGAAGTCCATCATAACCTGAGCGGTTCCCTGTCTGGTGTAACAGCGGACGGTTGACCTGTAACTGATGTCTCCACTACGATACACCATGACTGAGATCTGACCGGAGTTCTCATGCCCCATGTACATGGCATCATGGAACTGCACCTTGGGCACTGTTAGAGGACAATCACATCAACAAATCATCTACGTTAGATCAAGTGCATAGGGAAACAGTGTTGATCATAACCATGACATAATGTTCATAACTGTCTACAGCTGATCTTATAATGTACTATAAGCCTTTATAAAGGCTTTATAAATGCATTTATATGGACACTTACAGTAATGTAATACCAAAGTTTTCATTGGCAGCATTGTTCAATCGTCTTTACTGGTGTTGGTATGTTTTGTCAGAGCAAGGTATGATATATTTCTCAACTTCTGAATGCAATGCCAGTGCCCGTTTTAATCTATATTTATAGTTCATTGATAATTAGACGCATTCTGACAAATCAGATACGTGGTGACTAAATCAGCTAGGTTCACTCACAGTCAGATACGTTGTGACTTGAACTGTGTCCCGAATGGCACCCTTTTCCGCATATAGTGCACTCATTTTGACCAGATGCTATGGGCCCTGGTTAAAAGTAGTGCACTACATAGGGAATAAGGTGGCATTTGGGACGCAGTATATCAGCACGATTCACTCACGGTCAGAGACTGAGTCATTTATGAGGATGGTGGCTTTCCCCGGTTCTCCCAGGATGCCATTCATGGGCATGCGGAGGATCAACTCGAATGTCTCGGTCCCCTCCAGCACCGGCTGACCCAGGTCATCCAGGATGGTAACCCTGAATGTCTGCTGGCTGACCCCCGGGGCGAAGTCCAGGTTCCTGCTGATACCGACGTAGTCCACACCGGCTAGAGGAGAGGAGAAACAGTCAATACCCACTAGAGGAGAGAGAGGGACTGAGCACTCCTACTTTGAGACACTTGATACATATGGGCCTAGATCTCCTATGACTCTATAATCATCAGTAGAGGTGAGTTAGATGAAAGGAAATACCACAACATGTTGATCAAATGTTGCTTCCTCTCAACAGTACATACAGTGAGGGAAAAAAGTATTTGATACCCTGCTGATTTTGTACATTTGAAGTTGTCCTATCCCCTTAGCAGAAAAACACCCCCAAAGCATAATGTTTCCACCTTCATGTTTGACGGTGGGGATGGTGTTCTTGGGGTCATATACAGCATTTCTCTTCCTCCAAACACGGGGAGTTGAGTTGATGCCAAAGAGTTCCATTTTGGTCTCATCTCAACACTTTCACCCAGTTGTCCTCTGAATCATTCAGATGTTCATTGGCAAACTTCAGACGGGCATGTATATGTGTTTTCTTGAGCAGGGGGACCTTGCGGGCGCTCCAGGATTTCAGTCCTTCACGGCGTAGTGTGTTACCAATTGTTTTATTGGTGACTATTGTCCCAGCTGCCTTGACATCATTGACAAAATCCTCCCGTGTAGTTCTGGGCTGATTCCTCACCGTTCTCATGATCCTTGCAACTCCACGAGGTGATATCTTGCATGGAGCCCCAGGCTGAGGGAGATTGACAGTTCTTTTGTTTCTTCCATTTGCGAATAATCACACCAACTGTTGTCACCTTCTCACCAAGCTGCTTGGCGATGGTCTTGTAGCCCATTCCAGCCTTGTGTAGGTCTACAATCTTGTCCCTGACATCCTTGGAGAGCTCTTTGGTCTTGGCCATGGTGGAGAGTTTGGAATCTGATTGATTGATTGATTGTCTCTGTGGACAGGTGTCTTTTATACAGGTAACAAGCTGAGATTAGGAGATATTTCCCTAGGTCACCAGGAGGGTGTAAACATGTTATTCATCCACTCAGAGCTATGAAGAGGCAGGGTGTTGATGGCATGGCCTTTACCCCCCTGACTGCTTCCAACCCTACATTAGCTATGGACGTCTGACCCACAGACCCAACTATGTGTTTCTGAACCAGCTTTGTGTGTCCCTCTGCTTGGAACTGCTTTATAAAGCTACAGTATGTGTTTCTGCTTGGGATGGCAGTTTAGATAGAAATAATATTTAGCTGAGGGTTGGAGAAGAGATAATTAAGAAGTGAGAGGGAAAGAGAGACAGTGGGGAGGGAGAGAGAAAGGGAGGAGTGAGGGAGGAGGGGAGGAGAGAGAGGAGTGAGGGGTTAGGAGGAGTGAGAAAGAGAGAGACAAAGAGAGAGAGCGAGGAAGATGAGTGTCACGGCAGATTTCCTCCTCTTCCTCTGAAGAGGTGAAACAAGGATCGGACCAATACGCAGCGTGGTAGGTGTCCTCCATGGTTTTTTAATAAGAAAATCTCAACCTGAACACATACAATAAACGTGAACTAACCGAAACAGTCCCGTGTGGCACAAACACTGACACAGGAAACAATCACCCACAAAATACCCAAAGAATATGGCTGCCCAAATATGGTTCCCAATTAGAGACAAGATAGACAGCTGCCACTAATTGAGAACTAATCTAGGCAACCATAGACATACAATTTACCTAGATAGGAAACAGCCCCATAAACATACAAACCCCTAGACTAGACAAAACACATAAAACCCCCATGTCACACCCTGACCTAACCAAAATATTAAAGAAAACAAAGATAAGTAAGGCCAGGGCGTGACAATGAGGAGTGCTCGGGGCAGGAGATAAGAGGAAGGCTGCAGGCAGGGGGAAGGTTTTAGTTTCAGGAGATATATAGATGCTCTCTTTATCCAGACTTATACAACAGTGTGTGAGGGATTCAGTCTACATTCCTCTGTCTTTACTCAATCCACATTTATTCCCAACCATGTCCCTCCCAACTATGTCCCTCCCAACTCTGTCCCTCCCAACTATGTCCCTCTAAACCTTGTCCCTCCCAACTCTGTCCCTCCCAACCTTGTCCCTCCCAACTCTGTCCCTCCCAACTCTGTCCCTCCCAACCTTGTCCCTCCCAACTCTGTCCCTCCCAACCTTGTCCCTCCCAACTCTGTCCCTCCCAACCTTGTCCCTCCCAACTCTGTCCCTCCCAACCTTGTCCCTCCCAACCTTGTCCCTCCCAACCTTGTCCCTCCCAACTCTGTCCCTCCCAACCTTGTCCCTCCCAACTCTGTCCCTCCCAACTCTGTCCCTCCCAACCTTGTCCCTCCCAACTCTGTCCCTCCCAACCTTGTCCCTCCCAACCCTGTCCCTCCCAACCCTGTCCCTCCCAACTCTGTCCCTCCCAACTCTGTCCCTGCCAACTCTGTCCCTCCCAACCTTGTCCCTCCCAACCTTGTCCCTCCCAACTCTGTCCCTCCCAACTCTGTCCCTCCCAACTCTATCCCTCCCAACTCTGTCCCTCCCAACTCTATCCTTCCCAACCGTGTCCCTCCCAACCCTGTTCCTCCCAATCCTGTCCCTCCCAACTCTGTCCCTCCCAACTCTATCCCTCCCAACTCTGTCCCTCCCAACTCTATCCCTCCCAACCGTGTCCCTCCCAACTCTATCCCTCCCAACTCTGTCCCTCCCAACTCTGTCCCTCCCAACTCAGTCCCTCCCAACTCTGTCCCTCCCAACTCAGTCCCTCCCAACCCTGTCCCTCCCAACTGTCCCTCCCAACCCTGTCCCTCCCAACCCTGTCCCTCCCAACCCTGTCCCTCCCACCCTGTCCCTCCCAACCTTGTCCCTCCCAACCCTGTCCCTCCCAACATTGTCCCACTCAACCCTGTCCCTCCCATCCCTGAAGGCCTACCCTCCTCTGCACCTTCCAACAGCTACCAGACTGGGGTTAAATACCAAATGGCACCCTATCTGCTATGGGTCCTGGTCAATAGCTGGGGCTGAGCAGAGCACTGTTTACATTCCAGAGGTCATATAACACATCCAGCCTGCGTTGCTCTGGGCGTTCTCTCTGCTTCCACACCACCGGTGACAGACAGACAAACCCTGAGGAGGACTAAAGCATATTGTTCCACCTGGTTAACCTTCCCTAAGCTCAAAATGGCTCTTTATAAATACAGCGTTAAAGCCAGTGTGCTGTAACACAAAGACAGTGTATTGTAGCACAGTCCCCTGTGTGAGAGCAGTGCGTTGTATTGTAGGGACAGGAACGCTGACCTTCAGTAGACAGTGTGCTGTCATAGACATACAGTGTGTTGTGTTGTATTGTATCTACCTTCAGCAGAGACAGGGTCTGTTTTCCTGGAGCGTACAGTGACCGTGGCTGTTTTAGAGAGGTCAGTGCCTGTCCTATACACCTTGACCTCCACATAACCATCACTCTCATCCACACGGTAGTCTGTGCCTCCGAAGTAGAATACTGGAGCTGTGGAGGAAAGGAAACACAGGAAGATGTTATACATCAGTTTCATGTTTCAGTCAGTTTCGCAGCTGGATACCGTCTGATGTAATTATTGAGTTGAATTTGTAATGACCCACTTTCAACTACAATTGCTTCTGAGGACAAAACTAAATGACAACACAACACTAGTAATTTCTAGCCCTTAAAGCACCTGAATTACAGTATAGTACATTTGAGTGGATGTTATTCTGTAAGATGTACAGAATGTAAATGCAAAGACTCGAAGCCTGAAGGCATCACTCTATTTCTGTGTCTGGTTGAAAGCTCTATTTCTGTGTCTGGTTGAAAGCTCTATTTCTGTGTCCGGTTGAAAGCTCTATTTCTGTGTCCGGTTGAAAGCTCTATTTCTGTGTCCGGTTGAAAGCTCTATTTCTGTGTCCGGTTGAAAGCTCTATTTCTGTGTCTGGTTGAAAGCTCTATTTTTGTGTCTGGTTGAAAGCTCTATTTCTGTGTCTGGTTGAAAGCTCTATTTCTGTGTCTGGTTAAAAGCTATATTGCTGTGTCTGATTGAAAGCTCTATTTATGTGTCTGGTTGAAAGCTCTATTTCTGTGTCTGATTGAAAGGAGCCGGTGCAGTGTAGTGGACTCTGGTAGAGGAGTGTGTTTGTGTTTGTGTGTGCGAATGTAGAGGAGTTGGAGGAGTTCAGGCCTGCCTGTCTGCAATTAGTACTTTCCTGAGCCCAGATTCCTCTAGAGTCAATCTCCCCCACACTGTTCTGTTCCTCTCACACACTCTCACTTTCTCTCGCTTTCTCTCTCTCTTTATCCCTCTCTCTCTCTCTCTTTATCCCCCTCTCACTCTCAGTACTTTGCGTGCTGTGAATAGGGCTGGTTCTTGGGAAGTGGCTGTCAACTAACATCACAGCTGACTCAAACAACCAGAAACACAGGAAGGGTGTTGATTGAGCGTAACGGCCCTCACAGTAAGAGCAGGACCCTGGGCTCATTTACTGTACGTTCTGGGAAAATAAACAGCTTTGAGGTATACTGGAGTGGCAGTTGTTGGCTCTGAATTATATGAATTATATGAGCGCTTTACTCATTTTTGTGTGTGTGAAAATGGACCAAATCAACCCATCTCTCCAGACTACTGAACAGTAGAAGCCTGGTCCTTCACATAGGAACTGGATATAGGCTCGGTCCCAAATGGGACCATATTCCCTATACAGAATACTACGCAGGGAATAGGATGCCATTTCAGACAGCGCCATGTTGAATACATTAATGAATTTAATGGTGGTGATATCGCCACAGGCATAAACCCTGTTTCCATGACGATGATGATCACACCTCTGGGCTGGTCTGGTGTTTCTCATCTCAAAGTGACACAGATAAATGGGAAGATAGGAGAGGAGGAAAGCAGAGAGAAGAAGGAGAAGAGGCTAATACTGGATGAAAAATACCTCTGCATAGAACTAATGTGTCCATCTGATAAAACAGTACTGTAGTAACTCAGCCAAATACTCATTTGATCTGATGCATTCATTTAATCTAAATAAACACTGTAAAAGGAAATGATACATGAACATCTTTTCAAAGCATGCTAAATAAGAGAGATATCTGTTACTGTATACTGTGCTCAAGCAAAACACCTGATATCTATTTTTTATCAGACAGGCTGATATCTATGTTTAATAGACAGGCTAATATCTATGTTTATCAGACAGGTGTAAAATTATATCCCTTCTAACACCTTACTAAATCACACATAATCCTTGACTCAAAGAATACCATAACACTTTTCAACTATTTAAACAGGGTTGGATATCATCATCTCACAGTATTAGCCAGTCAGACAAGCTGGGAAAACTGTTGCTTTAGACAAAGCCTGAGGATTTGTGGTTGAAGGCATTGTTGTCAGGTACAGTATGAAAGTGCCTTGAATTGGTAATAGGCTGACAGGGTGCACAAACAGGACAAATACACCTGTCCTCCTGTATCTAGGTTGAGAACAAACCGAGAGTGTTTGTGGAGAACAAACCAAGAAATGGCACCCTATCCCTTATATAGTGCACTACTTTTGAACAGAGCCCTGTCCAGGAGTGCACTATGTAGGGAATAGGGTCCCGTTTGGGATGTAGACAAAGTGTGCGACAAGATCAAACCTAGACAAAGAGTGTGGGGAGTCAGGGTTTATGCAGCTGCCAGTGTCTTTCCCTACAGACAAACCAAACAGGGCAGGCTTTAGACTGGCTCAGCTCCATCTCTGCGCTAGTGGGGTAATCAGATCTGTGTGTGGAGTCCCAGACCTGCAGTTGTAGTAATCAGATAAGGTTGGTTTGTACAGCAGACAAACACCATCTTCAAAGAGGCACAGCCCATTAGGTGTAAGATAAACCCTGGCTCCAGGCCTGAGGGAGGACACACCTAGACACAGCACCACCACACCCCAGGACTTACCTTTCTCCTACCCAGACCCAGGCACACCTCTCTCTGGGGAGAGTTACCTGAGGTCAAGGCAGGTGGAGGTTTAAATGAGTAGCATCCTAAATGGGACACAAACAAGGCTCAAGCTGTAGCCAAAGACAGACTCCAGTGGTAGAAGACTGTTGCAGCCTTATTTCTCACCCAGGACAAAGAGGACTAAGTAAGTCATCTAAAATTACACAGATTTGGAAGAATAGGGTGTCATTTTTGAAGAACTAAATCTGTTCCCACCAGACAGTGAGGTGCCATTTATAATCTTTGGAAAACAAACCATTGTTTAATAGGAAGTATAATAATATCCTTGAATTTTACAGAGTGAACTTTGTAGTGTAAAGTAACCTCTGAACATGAGATCAGAATACAAACGACATGTTGCAGTAAAGCATTGGTGTTAATGACTGTATGTGTGTGATGACAAGTGACACACACACACACACACACACACACACACACACACACACACACACACACACACACACACACACACACACACAAACACAATAGCTGCGACAATAAACCAAAAATTGTCAACATGGACCACACCGATCACTTATTGAAGGCATTTTACTGATATCGTTCATTATGATAATAGCCTATACCAGAGAAATGTGAAGTTTGAAATTAAATAAGTTTGCTAATATGGGTGATTGTTAATGGGACAATTGATGCCTACAACCATCAAACTAAATGATCATTTTAAAATACTGTGGTGCATATTTTTGTTATTAATATTTATCGTTATCGCATCA
>NC_068438.1:17826367-17837360 GCF_023373465.1 Oncorhynchus keta | reverse complement strand
GTCCATATAGCCCAGCTTTAACAAACACGTGCACACACACACACGCACACACACACACACACACACACATTCCTCCATCGACACCTCCTTAAAGGGACTCTTGTACTCCTCCAACTACACAAGCTGCTTGATCAGTGTTGAACTTTAGATGGCAGTCCCACAGCGCTGAATGCCTTATCTAACAGAGGCAGCATGGTTACTGCTACTCTGCCTTCTGTACAACACTAATCCCAGTTCCCTAATAGAAGCAGCTGTATATCAAACATAAAGTCATCTAAAGTTATACTGGATGATTCAATGACCTACTATAACGACACTGAGCAAAAATATAAACACAACATGCAACAATTTCAAAGATTTTACAGAGTTACAGTTCATATAAGGAAATCAGTCCATTTAAATAAAATATAGGTCCTAATCTATATATTTCACATGACTGGGAATACAGATATACATCTGTTGGTCACAGATAACTGAAAAAAAAGGTAGGGGTGTCGACCAGACAACCTGTCACTATCTGGTGTGACCACCATTTGCCTCATGGAGCGCGGCACATCTCCTTCGCATAGAGTTGATCAGGCTGTTGATTGTGGCTCGTGGAACGTTGTCCCACTTCTCTTCAATGGCTGTGTGAAGTTGCTGGATATTGGTCGGAACTGGAACCCGCTGTCATATACGTCGGTCCAGAGCATCCCGAACATGCTCAATGGGTGACATGTCTGCTGAGTATGCAGGCCATGGAAGAACTGGGACATTTTCAGCTTCCAGGAATTGTGTACAGATCCATGCGACACGGGTCTGTGTATTATCATGCTGAAACATGAGGTGATGGTGGCGGATGAATGGGACAACAATGGGCCTCAGAATATCGTCACATTCAAATTGCCATCGACAAAATGCAATTGTGTTCATTGTCCGTAGCTTATGCCAGCTCATACCAATGTTGACATAAGCAAACCGCTCGCCCACACAACGTCGACCAACGTCTACCATCTGCCTGGTACAGTTGAAATCGAGATTCATCCATGAAGAGCACACTTCTCCAGCGTGCCAGTGGTCATCGAAGGTGAGCATTTGCCCACTGAAGTCTGGTACGACGCCAAACTGCAGTCAGGTGTCCGGGTGGCTGGTCTCAAACGATCCCACAGTTGAAGAAGCCCTGATGTGCAGGTCCTGGGCTGGCGTAGTTACAATTGTTCTGCGGTTGTAAGGCCGGTTGGACGAAATGCCAAATTCTCTATAACAACTTTGGAGGCGGCTTATGGTAGCGAATTTATTGCATTCAGGATTTGCACGCTCCCTCAAAACTTGAGACATCTGTGGCATTGTGCTGTGTGACAAAACTGCACATTTTAGAGTGGCCTTTTATTGTCCCCAGCACAAGGTGCACCTATCTAACAATCATGCTGTTTAATCAGCTTCTTGATATGCCACACCTGTCAGGTGGATGGATTATCTTGGCAAAGGGGAAATGCTCACTTACAGGGATGTAAACTATTTGTGCACAACATTTGAGAGAAATAAGCTTTTTATGAGTATGGAACATTTCTGGGAGCTTTTATTTCACTTTACATGTTGAGTTTATATTTTTATTCAGTATATATAGCTATATTATACTTGAAAGTAGTCCGATTTGTAGGCCCACTCTGTGAGTGCATCCCAAATGGCACCCTATTCCCTATATAGTGCACTACTTTTGACCAGAGACTAATGGGGCGTATATGGAATAGGGTGCCATTTGAGACACATACTCTTTCTGCCACGTTGGCAGACCTGCAGACAGCGCTGGTCTCGTGGAGATAGTAGTGGATGTTCTTAGTACAGACACACACACAGACATGAACGTACAGACACACACACAGACATGAATGTACAGACACACACACAGCCATGAATGTACAGACACATACACACAGACATGAATGTACAGACACACACACACAGACATGAATGTACAGACACACACACAGACATGAATGTACAGACACACACACACAGCCATGAATGTACAGACACACACACACAGACATGAATGTACAGACACACACACACAGACGTGAATGTACAGACACACACACACAGACATGAATGTACAGACACACACACACAGACATGAATGTAAAGACACACACACAGACATGAATGTACAGACACACACACACAGACATGAATGTAAAGACACACACACAGACATGAATGTACAGACACACACACACAGACATGAATGTAAAGACACACACACAGACATGAATGTACAGACACACACACACAGACATGAATGTACAGACACACACACACAGACATGAATGTACAGACACACACACACACAGACATGAATGTACAGACACACACACACAGACATGAATGTACAGACACACACACAGCCATGAATGTACAGACACACACACAGCCATGAATGTACAGACACACACACACAGACATGAATGTAAAGACACACACACACAGACATGAATGTACAGACACACACACACAGACATGAATGTAAAGACACACACACAGACATGAATGTACAGACACACACACACAGACATGAATGTACAGACACACACACACAGACATGAATGTACAGACACATACACACAGACATGAATGTAAAGACACACACACAGACATTAATGTACAGACACACACACACACAGACATGAATGTACAGACACACACACACACAGACATGAATGTACAGACACATACACACAGACATGAATGTAAAGACACACACACAGACATTAATGTACAGACACACACACACACAGACATGAACGTACAGACACACACACAGACATGAACGTACAGACACACACACACAGACATGAATGTACAGACACACACACACAGACATGAATGTACAGACACACACACACACAGACATGAATGTACAGACACACACACACAGACATGAATGTACAGACACACACACACAGACATGAATGTAAAGACACACACACAGACATGAATGTACAGACACACACACACAGACATGAATGTACAGACACACACACACACAGACATGAATGTACAGACACACACACACAGACATGAATGTACAGACACACACACACAGACATGAATGTACAGACACACACACATAGACATGAATGTACAGACACACACACACACAGACATGAATGTACATAGATTTAGATGCACTATTGTAAAGTGGCTGTTCCACTGGATGTCATAAGGTGTATGCACCAATTTGTAAGTCGCTCTGGATAAGAGCGTCTGCTAAATGACTTAAATGTAAATGTAAATGTACAGACACACACACAGACATGAATGTACAGACACACACACAGACATGAATGTACAGACACACACACACAGACATGAATGTACAGACACACACACACACACACACACAGACATGAATGTACAGACACACACACAGAGACATGAATGTGCAGACACACACACAGACATGAATGTACAGACACACACACACACAGACATGAATGTACAGACACACACACACACAGACATGAATGTACAGACACACACACAGAGACATGAATGTACAGACACACACACACAGACATGAATGTACAGACACACACACACAGACATGAATGTACAGACACAAACACAGACTTGAATGTACAGACACACACACACAGATGTGAATGTACAGACACAGACACAGACTTGAATATACAGACACACACACCGACTTGAATGTACAGACACACACACAGGCTTGAATGCAGGTTTAGAAGCACGGTGCCAAGGAGTTTTTCCTAGCCACCATGATTCTACACCTACATTGCTTGCTGTTTGGGGTTTTAGGCTGGGTTTCTGTATAGCTCTTTGAGACATCAGCTGATGTAAGAGGGGCTTTATAAATCAATTTGATTTGATTTGATGAATGTACGGACACACACAGACATGAATGTACAGACACACACAGACATGAATGTACTGACACACACACAGACATGAATGTACAGACACACACAGACATGAATGTACAGACACACACACACAGACATGAATGTACAGACACACACACAGCTCTTCTACATGCACAGACAGCTATCCCCATAACATCCAGGGAAGTACCACATCCACATGCATATATTTACAGTATGCAGTACGCCTGCCTGCCTTCCTGCCTGCCTGCCTTCCTGCCTGCCTGCCTGCCTGCCTGCCTGCCTGCCTGCCTGCCTGCCTGCCTGCCTGCCTGCCTGCCTGCCTTCCTGCCTGCCTGCCTACCTGCCTTCCTGCCTGCCTGCCTTCCTGCCTGCCTGCCTGCCTGCCTGCCTGCCTTCCTGCCTGCCTGCCTGCCTGCCTGCCTGCCTGCCTACCTGCCTTCCTGCCTGCCTGCCTGCCTTCCTGCCTGCCTGCCTACCTGCCTTCCTGCCTGCCTGCCTGCCTGCCTTCCTGCCTGCCTGCCTGCCTGCCTGCCTGCCTGCCTGCCTGCCTTCCTGCCTGCCTGCCTGCCTGCCTGCCTGCCTGCCTGCCTGCCTGCCTGCCTGCCTGCCTGCCTGCCTGCCTGCCTGCCTGCCTTCCTGCCTGCCTGCCTGCCTGCCTGCCTACCTGCCTTCCTGCCTGCCTGCCTGCCTTCCTGCCTGCCTGCCTACCTGCCTTCCTGCCTGCCTGCCTGCCTGCCTGCCTGCCTGCCTGCCTACCTGCCTTCCTGCCTGCCTGCCTTCCTGCCTGCCTGCCAGCCTGCCTGCCTGCCAGCCTGCCTGCCTGCCGTAAGTATGACAGGACTTGTCCTTTCACGCACAGGTAATTGCTGTTTGGTAGAGACTCAATCGCCCGTGCATGTCATGCATCCAGACGCACCGGAGGGAAGGAGAGGTGTGGTATGGAGCCACCGGGGCGGGGAGTGGGACAGTAAAACATGAGAATGCTTGTAGAGCAGAATTACAGTCTTGTATTTATGCAGTGATGTCACTGGTCTGTAAATCTCAGGAACACTCTAAAGTCTGTAAGGTATGATTATGGTTCTGGTGAGAGTGGGACATGGGGCGGGTCTTGGTCCTGGACGAGGATGAGAAGTTGGCTGACCCTAAACCCTGTCATTACCTCCCTATCGCCCCATCTGGATTCACCAGGATTCCAGGTCACACAACAGATGTGCTGCAGAATTTTAGGGAGAGATAATGTAGTGTTAACTGTAGTGTTAACTGTGGTGTTAACAGTAGTGTTAACTGTAGTGTTAACAGTAGTGTTAACTGTAGTGTTTAACAGTAGTGTTAACTGTAGTGTTAACTGTAGTGTTAACTGTAGTGTTCACAGTAGTGTTAACTGTAGTGTTTAACAGTAGTGTTAACTGTAGTGTTAACTGTAGTGTTAACTGTAGTGTTAACTGTAGTGTTAACTGTAGTGTTAACAGTAGTGTTAACTGTAGTGTTAACTGTAGTGTTCACTGTAGTGTTAACTGTAGTGTTAACAGTAGTGTTAACTGTAGTGTTAACAGTAGTGTTAACTGTAGTGTTAACAGTAGTGTTAACTGTAGTGTTAACTGTAGTGTTACAATTACACCTACAGGGCTAGACTGCATGTTCAGCAAGCTCTACAGTAGGTCAATATCATTACTGTATTCCAATAAAACCTGTCGCCCGTCTGTTAAACACATGATCCTAGTAAATCATGATTATACTCAGGCAGGCAAAAACAGCTCCTGTCCTCGTGGGCCTGAGTATCTGCAGGAGATTGTTGTTCTGTTTCAGAGCAGCGTTTTAAACCTGGGGCAACTCCATGAGCGATCATATTTCTGGCGATAAAAAGTGAAAAGCAGCAGACTCCAAGTACCAGAGTTGCCCTTCACTGATTGAGATCATAAACAGTCTACAATCAGTACCTATAATACAGTTTTAGTTGTGTCTCTGGTTGTGTTTGGATAGAAGGGACACTGGCTACATCGCCTTAATGTCCAGCTCTAATGTACATCCTTTTCTCTCTGGAAGTGGAAGGGCTGTGGGTGGAACTTGGCAGAGGGGAAACAGTCACCTCCTAAGACTGTTTAATGGGACTGGGTCAGTCCATTCGGGACCGGGTGCAGCTGCCAGCTGCTGAAACCTCAGCCCACCCAGAGAGGCACGGCAGGACCATCACAGGACCATCACATCCATGCACGTACCATCCCAAAGGACCACCACTTCAACAGTACAACACACAGAGGAGAAATACAGATTCCATGCTCTGCCTGTATTGCCTGAGTATCTGTGTCACGTGTGGAGGAAAGGAAGCAGGATTACATGCTTATAATCCTTTGTACTGTACAGTACACTACTTTTGACCAGGGTCCATAGGGAATAGGGTATCATTTGGAATGTACCCATGGTCTGGGAGAACAGTAATAAATAATGATTTATTACTTAACTCTGATATGACATCTATTATTTTCATTCTGAATTAACTGTGCATTAATGTTTAGATAGCAGGTCAAGGATGTTTGAGAGGCCGGTACGACAGTAACCAGGGAAGACAGATTCCCTATAAACACCCTGAGATGAGATTAGCTAACTGGGTTTTCTGCCGACGTGAAATGTTCTCAGAGGAACTGAGTTGAAGGGTCAACAGTTTAAGATGGTTACAGACACAAGGCATTTCCTACCTGTCACTGTGTACCCACTGAATAGTCTAAATTGTATCTAGCATCATAGAAGGTGTCACGGCACTGATATGCAGCTGTGAACTCCCACTACTAGCCTTGTTCCACATCTACATGTGGTTTAGCTAACTGTACTGTACATCGATCGCCCTTTGGTCACAGTTTGAGAGAGTGGGCTGTAATCTGTGACTGACAGGCAGTGTCCTGGCCATGCTGGTACAACAACCACTGTGTCAATTTAATACAATCACACTACAGACTGGAACAGAAACTTGTTCTAGAAAGTAAAACATATAAAATAGATCATTCCAAATGTATGTAACTGAAGTTCCTCTTGGCATGAACTTAAGTTGTGGCGTTCATCCACCTCTGGCCTGCTCGCCTCCCTACCACTGAGGAAGTACAGTTCCCGCTCAGCCCAGTCAAAACTGTTCGCTGCTCTGGCCCCCCAATGGTGGAACAAACTCCCTCACGACGCCAGGACAGCGGAGTCAATCACCACCTTCCGGAGACACCTGAAACCCCACCTCTTTAAGGAATACCTAGGATAGGATAAAGTAATCCTTCTCACTCCCCCCCCCCTCTTAAAAGATTTAGATGCACTATTGTAAAGTGGCTGTTCCACTGGATGTCATAAGGTGAATGCACCAATTTGTAAGTCGCTCTGGATAAGAGCGTCTGCTAAATGACTTAAATTAAATGTAAGTTGTGGCATGTTTTGTGTCTTGGTATAGAACACTGTCAATGTTCTAGTTAATTAACAACCAAAACAACAAGAGACAAGCCTTAATACGTCCCCAGTCCTGAGATTAGTTTACCTCAGACAAAGAGGCTCCCCATGCTAACAACAGTCACAGTCTCTCCTCTAAATTTTCCTTCATTACTTATCTATTCGAAAATCATCGTGTTCTCAGAGCCGTGGCCCGGGGCCTCAACAAGGCATCTGACTGACAACCAGGATCCTCTCCCTCCTGCATATCAGTTGGTCGGATGGAGTTGTTAATACGGGTTCATGTATAGAATGACACACACACACACACACACACACACACACACACACACACACACACACACACACACACACACACACACACACACACACACACACACACACACACACACACACACACACACACACACACACACACACACACACCATAGATGGGGTCGGTAGGGCAGGGGGAAATACATACTTTGTGGAAACGTGCTTTGTGTACAAACGTATTGTTATCTTAGAATGGGATTCTGATTCTGTCTGCATGGCGTCAAGAATCAGATGAAGACAAAGGGTCAGAGAAGAAACCATAACCTGAAGCTACTGTCTGACAAGCTGCCTAACCCTCCCCACTAGTGACGTCAGGAGCTGTAACCTGATCAACACAAAGAGGGCATGAGGTAAAACAGTGAGAAACCTCCCAAGAGCATCCTGGATCAGGTGTTGAGGGGGTTTAAGGTGCCAGGATATGATGAGATGGAAGGATGGAGAGACAGAGGGATTTCCTGGAGAGACAGGGCTGATGTCAGCCTATAGATAAACTTGTCAAGAAGGAGGTGATAATGGAATGGACTGTGCTCTGTTACATAAACTAAGGAGGAGAGGGAGGAGAGGTAGAAAGGCCTGTCTGTTGAAGGAAAAGAGCAGTACTGTAGATTGATTACCTGTCAGATCGTACCTACAGTAGGGAATAAGATGTGATTTGGGATGCACCCCAGATCATTGCTGAGGTATGTGTTAGAGTGTATGTTAGAGTGTGAGTGAGAGAGTCTTATGTTCATACTGACCGTGACAATTCTGTGTGTTGTCTAGAAACCAGCTCCCCACTACTACAACACTTCCTACTGAAAGGAACCCTGTTTCATTGGGAGAAACACTGTGAAACTGTGACATTCTGAACAGGATTAGAGGTGAGTTACATTCTATGGTGGTTATAAAGGGTACAGACTATTATAGGGTTGTTATACAGGGGTACAGACTATTATAGGGTTGTTATACAGGGGTACAGACTATTATAGGGTTGTTATACAGGGGTACAGACTATTATAGGGTTGTTATATACGGGTACAGACTATTATAGGGTTGTTATACAGGGGTACAGACTATTATAGGGTTGTTATACAGGGGTACAGACTATTATAGGGTTGTTATACAGGGGTACAGACTATTATAGGGTTGTTATATACGGGTACAGACTTTTATAGGGTTGTTATATATACGGGTACAGTCTATTATAGTGTTGTTATACAGGGGTACGGGCTATTATAGGGTTGTTATACAGGGGTACAGACTATTATAGGGTTGTTATATATGGGTACAGACTTTTATAGGGTTGTTATATATACGGGTACAGATTATTATAGGGTTGTTATACAGGGGTACAGACTATTATAGGGTTGTTATATACGGGTACAGACTTTTATAGGGTTGTTATACAGGGGTACAGACTATTATAGGGTTGTTATATACGGGTACAGACTATTATAGGGTTGTTATACAGGGTACCGACTATTATAGGGTTGTTATACAGGGGTACAGACTATTATAGGGTTGTTATACAGGGTACAGACTATTATAGGGTTGTTATATACGGGTACAGACTTTTATAGGGTTGTTATACAGGGTACAGACTATTATAGGGTTGTTATATACGGGTACAGACTATTATAGGGTTGTTATACAGGGGTACAGACTATTATAGGGTTGTTATATACGGGTACAGACTATTATAGGGTTGTTATACAGGGTACATACTTTTATAGGGTTGTTATACAGGGGTACAGACTATTATAGTGGTGTTAATTCAGAATCGGTGGGTCCCCCACGGGACGGTTGAGCTAAAGCAGGCTAATGTGATTAGCATGAGGATGCAGTAACAAGAACATTTCTCAGGACATAGACATATCTGTTATTGGCAGAAAGCTTAAATTCTTGTTAATCTAACTGCACTGTCCAATTTACAGTTTCTATTATAGTGAACAAATGCCATGCTATTGTTTGAGGAGAGTGTTTCCCTTCAAATGGTATCAAGAATATGCATATCATTGCTTCAATTCCTGAGCTACAGGCAGTTAGATTTGGGTATGTCATTTTAGGATATATTTTTTTAAAGGGGTGTATCCATAAGAGAACAGGGGTACAGACTATTATTGGGTTATTATACAGGGCTATTATACAGGGGTACAGAATATTATAGGGTTGTTATACAGGGGTATAGACTATTATAGGGTTGTTATACAGGGGTACAGACAATTATAGGGTTATTATACAGGGCTGTTATACAGGGGTACAGAATATTATAGGGTTGTTATACAGGGGTACAGACTATTATAGGGTTGTTATACAGGGGTACAGATAATTGTAGGGTTATTATACAGGGGTACAGACAATTATATGTGTGTTATATAGGGGTTGTTATACAGGGGTACAGACAATTACAGGGTTATTATACAGGGCTGCTATACAGGGGTACAGACTATTATAGGGTTGTTATACAGGGGTACAGACAATTATAGGGTTATTATACAGGGGTACAGACAATTATATGTGTGTTATATAGGGGTTATTATACAGGGGTACAGACAATTATAGGGTTATTATACAGGGCTGCTATACAGGGGTACAGACTATTATAGGGTTGTTATACAGGGGTACAGACAATTATAGGGTTATTATACAGGGGTACAGACAATTATATGGGTGTTATATAGGGGTTGTTATACAGGGGTACAGACAATTATAGGGTTATTATATAGGGCTGCTATACAGGGGTACAGACTATTATAGGGTTGTTATACAGGGATACAGACAATTATAGGGTTATTATACAGGGGTACAGACAATTATATGGGTGTTATATAGGGGTTGTTATACAGGGGTACAGACAATTATAGGGTTATTATACAGGGCTGCTATACAGGGGTACAGACTATTATAGGGTTGTTATACAGGGGTACAGACAATTATAGGGTTATTATACAGGGGTACAGACAATTATATGGGTGTTATATAGGAGTTGTTATACAGAGGTTCAGACTATTATAGGATTGTTAGAAGGGGTACAGACTATTATAGGGTTATTATACAGGGGTACAGACTATTATAGGGTTATTATACAGGGGTACAGACAATTATATGGGTGTTATATAGGAGTTGTTATACAGGGGTACAGACTATTATAGGGTTATTATTCAGGGGTACAGACTATTATAGGAGTGTTATATAGGAGTTGTTATACAGGGGTACATGCTATTATAGGGTTATTATTCAGGGGTACAGACTATTATAGGGTTATTATACAGGGGTACAGACTATTATATGTGTGTTATATAGGAGTTGTTATACAGGGGTACAGACTATTATAGGATTGTTAGAAGGGGTACAGACTATTATATGGGTGTTATATAGGAGTTGTTATA
>NC_068438.1:17823565-17826267 GCF_023373465.1 Oncorhynchus keta | reverse complement strand
TTGGTCTTGCTTTATTGAAACATTCTTAATTCATTTAAAACTCACCCCCACTCCTAAAATAAATAAAAATAAAAAAATAAAATAAAAATACACAAAAACCATCTCCTACAACCGTATATCCAAAACATCTTCCCCAGCAATACAGACAGCCCCCCAACACACCATATCTCCTCAAACATCTCCACACATTTGATCATTTTATAGAACTCAAACTCAACCCTAAGGCGCGCAGAGACCATCCCATGAAACAGTAGTAAAGGGTCTGTTATCCCCCCACCTTGACCCTGTTCCTCCTTGTTAGCCAAATAGCTAACTTGCCTGAGCAAACAGAAAATTCAACAAAACACATTTTTCTTTTCTCCTTACTCTGAATACCTGTATCCCATTATAAACATCCCAACAGCAAAAACCACCCCCAACCTGTCACACAGACATTCCAACAGAGACATTAATGGCATTAACCTGGTGCACACAGAAAACACATGAATTACAGTTTCTTTCATTTGACAGAAAGGACACCCCTGCCCAATTCCCGGATCAACCCGTGCCAACCAGCTGTTAGTGGCCAGGGCTCCATGAAGAACCCTCCACTGGAGGTCCCTGACCTCTTTGGTACTGGGGTTTGTAGAGCGCCCTCCATCTAAAACCCACCATACTCTCCGCCCCACATACCCCCTGCCACTGATGTGCCTTCACTCCTGTTAGGGCTTCTAATGCTCCTCACCTTAACGCAGAGGTTGTAGAGGGCTTTACCTCCCACTCCCTCAAACTCCCCAGGCTCGGAGTGTTAAAATCTAACAAGTCCTCCAGACCCCTTGCCAGTCTCCAGTCTCTGCCGTCACCTGCAGTGGCGGGAACATTGGTGGCCCCTCTCCCTTTGGCCTCTCAAACACCCCCTTACCGGCTCAGACAGTGCCTCCTGGACCTCCTCCAGGAATCTCTCCAGCAGCCTAAGAGACGTTATTCCTGTTTGTTGCGCCAAGACCTCCGGGGTTTTCCACCCCTCCTCTCCCAGCAGTCTCAGGTCACCCAGCCTTTGTAAACCCCTGCCATCAGTTGCCTCTGCAGGGTGGCCGACTGAACCGATCTCAAAGGGATGGCTGGGTTGTGGAAGATGGGCTCCTCCCACACCCACTGCCCAGGCTCCACACCCTTCTCGTGTGGGCCTTAGCAGCTGCCAGGCCTCAGCACCGCAGAGTAAAACTCTGAGAGACCTGCTGTACTCAGCCTCTCCAGCTTCATGAGGAACAGCTGCCGGTCCAACCCTAATCCGCCAGCTCTCCTCAGCAGCGCATGCTGGTTCCCTCCAGCCAACATCAGTGTGGTACAGCAGTCTCTGCACCGCCTTTAGTCTGAAAGCAGCCATCCTGCTCTCCAGTTCCACCAGGCCCTGTCCTCCTTCGTGGACGGTCATGTACAAAACTGCTGCCTTCAGCCAGTGATGTCCCGACCAAAAAAAAGTCCACCAGCTTGCGTTGCAGGTCTGCAAGCAGACCGGCGGGGGGGTTGAGGACAGCCAGTTTATGCCACAAGGAAGATGCCACCAGGTTGTTGATTATCAGCACCCTCCCTCTATATGACACTTGGGACAGGAGCCACCTCCACCTGGCCAGTCTTGACACCACTGCCTGTGTCAGCCCCTCCCAGTTCTTGCTGACCCACCTCTCCGAGCCCAGGTACACCCCCAACACTTTAAGCCCTTCACAACCCCACTGCAAACCCCCTGGAAGCAGAGGAGGAGCCCTATCCCCCCATGCCCCACATAACAGAGCTTTGCTCTTTCCCCAGTTTACCTTAGCTGATGAAGCTCCCTCATACACCTTCAGACTGGTCTCTAGTTCCTGCATATCTTGCCCATCCCTGACCATCACAGAAACATCATCTGCATATGCTGAGACTGCAATTCCTGTCACCACATCCATGCCTGTCCAGCACACTCCCCGCAGTCTCCTGCGTAGCAGTCCTAAAAAAGGCTCAATGGCTAGTGTGTACAGCTGCCCAGATAGAGGGCATCCTTGTCTAATGCCCCGTCTCACCCAGACTGGCCTACTGAGCCCCCCTCCCACCTTAACCATACATGACGCCCCAGCATACAACAGCTTCACACAGGTCACAAAACTCTTCCCAAACCCAAACACAGACATCACATTAAACAGATACTCATGATCCACTCTATCAAAAGCCTTCTCTTGATCTAAAGAGACCAGTCCAAAGTTCACATTAGAACCTCTCGACAAGTCCAACATGTCCCTAATCAAGAACAAGTTGTCCGTGATTGAGCGTCCCGGTACACAATATGTCTGGTCCTTGTGTATTATAGAGTCCAGATGGGACTTCAGTCTGTTAGAGAGGACCTTGGCAAAAATCTTGTAGTCCGTGACAGAGTAACGCCACAGGCCTCCAGTTCTTAAGTTCACACAAGTCCCCTTTGGGCAGGAGAGTCAGAGCGCCCGACGGCAGCTCATCGGCAACTCTCCTACCCCTATGCATTCTCGCAACACGCAAAAGAAATCCTGTCCAATTGTTCCCCAGAATTTTTTGTAAAATTCCACTGGAAGTCCATCAACCCCGGGTGCACGACCGGGGGACATCTGGGTTACTGCCTCTGCCAGTTCATGTGACAACAGAGGAATGTCCATTTCATCCCTCTGTGCCCGAGAGAGCTTAGGGAGTCCTGCGAACAAGACCTGAGCACACATAGG
>NC_068438.1:17793565-17818565 GCF_023373465.1 Oncorhynchus keta | reverse complement strand
GCTAGAACCTGGGTCAGTTGTAATGTTGTTGTAATGTAAGTCCCAAATGGCACCCTATTCCATATGTAGAGCACTCCTTTTTACCTGGGCCCATAGGGCTCTCGTCAAAGTAGTGCACTAAAAAGGGAATAGGTTGCCATTTGAGACCCAGATGTATTCTGAGAAGCTGGGAAATCATGGAAATCTAAAATAACATGTTGATATGTTAATGTGTAAATATACATGTTTGTGGACATGAAGCAAAACTATATGTTAATGTGTAATGGCCAAATCATAATATTGATATTACAGCTGCACCATCGAGAGCATCCTGACTGGTTGCATCACTGCCTGGTATGGCAACTACTCAGCTCCCGACCGCAAGGCTCGACAGAGTGTAGTGCGTACTGCCCAGTACATCACTGGGACCAAGCTTCCTGCCATCCAGGACCTCTATACCAGGCGGTGTCAGAGGAAGGCCCTAAAAATTGTCAAAGACTCCAGCCACCTCAGTCATAGACAGTAGTTCTCTCTGCTACGCACGGCAAGCGGTACCGGAGTGCCAAGTCTAGGTCCAAGAGGCTTCCAAATAGCTTCTACCCCTAAGTCATAAGATTCCTGAACATCAAATCAAATGGCTACCCAGACTATTTGCATTGTCCCCCCCCACCTCCTCTTTTACTCTGCTGCTAATCTCTGTTTATTATCTATGCATAGTCACTTTAATAACTCTACCTACATGCACATATTACCTCAATTACCTCGACTAACCTTGACTCTGTACCGGTACCCCTTGTATATTGCCTCGCTATTATTATTTTACTGCTGCTCTTTAATGATTTGTTACTTTAATTTCTTATTATCACGACTTCCGCCGAAATTGGTTCCTCTCCTGGTTCAGGCGGCATTTGGAGGTCAGCGACGCCGGTCTTCTAGCCATCATTGATCCATTTTTCATTTCATTCATTTCATTTAAGTCATTTAGCAGACGCTCTTATCCAGAGCGACTTACAAATTGGTGCATTCACCTTATGACATCCAGTGGAACAGTCACTTTACAATAGTGCATCTAAATCTTAAAAGGGGGGTGAGAAGGATTACTTATCCTATCCTAGGTATTCCTTAAAGAGGTGGGGTTTCAGGTGTCTCCGGAAGGTGGTGATTGACTCCGCTGTCCTGGCGTCGTGAGGGAGTTTGTTCCACCATTGGGGGGCCAGAGCAGCGAACAGTTTTGACTGGGCTGAGCGGGAACTGTACTTCCTCAGTGGTAGGGAGGCGAGCAGGCCAGAGGTGGATGAACGCAGTGCCCTTGTTTGGGTGTAGGGCCTTTCATTTTCCATTTGTTTTGTCTTGTCTTCCCACACACCTGGTTTCAATTCCATCATTACATGTTGTGTATTCAACCCTCTGTTCCCCCCATGTCCTTGTCTGGAATTGTTTATTGTAAGTGCTTGTGCACGTTATGTCTGGTGTGCGACGGGTGTTGTACCCATTGTGCACGTTATGTCTGGTGTGCGACGGGTGTTGTACCCATTGTGCACGTTATTTCTGGTGTGCGACGGGTGTTGTACCCATTGTGCACGTTATTTCTGGTGTGCGACGGGTGTTGTGCCCATTGTGCACGTTATTTCTGGTGTGCGACGGGTGTTGTGCCCATTGTGCACGTTATTTCTGGTGTGCGACGGGTGTTGTGCCCATTGTGCACGTTATTTCTGGTGTTATTGTGCGACGGGTGTTGTGCCCATTGTGCACGTTATGTCTGGTGTGTGACGGGTGTTGTGCCCATTGTGCACGTTATGTCTGGTGTGCGACGGGTGTTGTGCCCATTGTGCACGTTATGTCTGGTGTGCGACGGGTGTTGTGCCCATTGTGCACGTTATGTCTGGTGTGCGACGGGTGTTGTGCCCATTGTGCACGTTATGTCTGGTGTGCGACGGGTGTTGTGCCCATTGTGCACGTTATGTCTGGTGTGCGACGGGTGTTGTGCCCATTGTGCACGTTATGTCT
The DNA here is from genome assembly GCF_023373465.1 of Oncorhynchus keta. Lineage (NCBI taxonomy): Eukaryota > Metazoa > Chordata > Actinopteri > Salmoniformes > Salmonidae > Oncorhynchus > Oncorhynchus keta. The sequence goes on along the minus strand of NC_068438.1, from coordinate 17,816,579 downwards.
GGTGTGCGACGGGTGTTGTGCCCATTGTGCACGTTATGTCTGGTGTGCGACGGGTGTTGTGCCCATTGTGCACGTTATGTCTGGTGTGCGACGGGTGTTGTGCCCATTGTGCACGTTATGTCTGGTGTGCGACGGGTGTTGTGCCCATTGTGCACGTTATGTCTGGTGTGCGACGGGTGTTGTGCCCATTGTGCACGTTATGTCTGGTGTGCGACGGGTGTTGTGCCCATTGTGCACGTTATGTCTGGTGTGCGACGGTGTTGTGCCCATTGTGCACGTTATGTCTGGTGTGCGACGGTGTTGTGCCCATTGTGCACGTTATGTCTGGTGTGCGACGGGTGTTGTGCCCCACGTTATTGTGCGACGGGTGTTGTGCCCATTGTGCACGTTATGTCTGGTGTGCGACGGGTGTTGTGCCCATTGTGCACGTTATGTCTGGTGTGCGACGGGTGTTGTGCCCATTGTGCACGTTATGTCTGGTGTGCGACGGGTGTTGTGCCCATTGTGCACGTTATGTCTGGTGTGCGACGGGTGTTGTGCCCATTGTGCACGTTATGTCTGGTGTGCGACGGGTGTTGTGCCCATTGTGCACGTTATGTCTGGTGTGCGACGGGTGCCCATTGTGCCCATTGTGCACGTTGTGCCCATGCACGTTATGTCTGGTGTGCGACGGGTGTTGTGCCCATTGTGCACGTTATGTCTGGTGTGCGACGGGTGTTGTGCCCATTGTGCACGTTATGTCTGGTGTGCGACGGGTGTTGTGCCCATTGTGCACGTTATGTCTGGTGTGCGACGGGTGTTGTGCCCATTGTGCACGTTATGTCTGGTGTGCGACGGGTGTTGTGCCCATTGTGCACGTTATGTCTGGTGTGCGACGGGTGTTGTGCCCATTGTGCACGTTATGTCTGGTGTGCGACGGGTGTTGTGCCCATTGTGCACGTTATGTCTGGTGTGCGACGGGTGTTGTGCCCATTGTGCACGTTATGTCTGGTGTGCGACGGTGTTGTGCCCATTGTGCACGTTATGTCTGGTGTGCGACGGGTGTTGTGCCCATTGTGCACGTTATGTCTGGTGTGCGACGGGTGTTGTGCCCATTGTGCACGTTATGTCTGGTGTGCGACGGGTGTTGTGCCCATTGTGCACGTTATGTCTGGTGTGCGACGGGTGTTGTGCCCATTGTGCACGTTATGTCTGGTGTGCGACGGGTGTTGTGCCCATTGTGCACGTTATGTCTGGTGTGCGACGGGTGTTGTGCCCATTGTGCACGTTATGTCTGGTGTGCGACGGGTGTTGTGCCCATTGTGCACGTTATGTCTGGTGTGCGACGGGTGTTGTGCCCATTGTGCACGTTATGTCTGGTGTGCGACGGGTGTTGTGCCCATTGTGCACGTTATGTCTGGTGTGCGACGGGTGTTGTGCCCATTGTGCACGTTATGTCTGGTGTGCGACGGGTGTTGTGCCCATTGTGCACGTTATGTCTGGTGTGCGACGGGTGTTGTACCCATTGTGCACGTTATGTCTGGTGTGCGACGGGTGTTGTGCCCATTGTGCACGTTATGTCTGGTGTGCGACGGGTGTTGTACCCATTGTGCACGTTATGTCTGGTGTGCGACGGGTGTTGTGCCCATTGTGCACGTTATGTCTGGTGTGCGACGGGTGTTGTACCCATTGTGCACGTTATGTCTGGTGTGCGACGGGTGTTGTGCCCATTGTGCACGTTATGTCTGGTGTGCGACGGGTGTTGTGCCCATTGTGCACGTTATGTCTGGTGTGCGACGGGTGTTGTGCCCATTGTGCACGTTATGTCTGGTGTGCGACGGGTGTTGTACCCATTGTGCACGTTATGTCTGGTGTGCGACGGGTGTTGTACCCATTGTGCACGTTATGTCTGGTGTGCGACGGGTGTTGTACCCATTGTGCACGTTATGTCTGGTGTGCGACGGGTGTTGTGCCCATTGTGCACGTTATGTCTGGTGTGCGACGGGTGTTGTACCCATTGTGCACGTTATGTCTGGTGTGCGACGGGTGTTGTACCCATTGTGCACGTTATGTCTGGTGTGCGACGGGTGTTGTGCCCATTGTGCACGTTATGTCTGGTGTGCGACGGGTGTTGTACCCATTGTGCACGTTATGTCTGGTGTGCGACGGGTGTTGTACCCATTGTGCACGTTATGTCTGGTGTGCGACGGGTGTTGTGCCCATTGTGCACGTTATGTCTGGTGTGCGACGGGTGTTGTACCCATTGTGCACGTTATGTCTGGTGTGCGACGGGTGTTGTACCCATTGTGCACGTTATGTCTGGTGTGCGACGGGTGTTGTACCCATTGTGCACGTTATGTCTGGTGTGCGACGGGTGTTGTACCCATTGTGCACGTTATGTCTGGTGTGCGACATTGTGCACGGTGTGGTGTGCCCATTGTGCACGTTATGTCTGGTGTGCGACGGGTGTTGTACCCATTGTGCACGTTATGTCTGGTGTGCGACGGGTGTTGTACCCATTGTGCACGTTATGTCTGGTGTGCGACGGGTGTTGTACCCATTGTGCACGTTATGTCTGGTGTGCGACGGGTGTTGTACCCATTGTGCACGTTATGTCTGGTGTGCGACGGGTGTTGTACCCATTGTGCACGTTATGTCTGGTGTGCGACGGGTGTTGTACCCATTGTGCACGTTATGTCTGGTGTGCGACGGGTGTTGTACCCATTGTGCACGTTATGTCTGGTGTGCGACGGGTGTTGTACCCATTGTGCACGTTATGTCTGGTGTGCGACGGGTGTTGTACCCATTGTGCACGTTATGTCTGGTGTGCGACGGGTGTTGTACCCATTGTGCACGTTATGTCTGGTGTGCGACGGGTGTTGTACCCATTGTGCACGTTATGTCTGGTGTGCGACGGGTGTTGTACCCATTGTGCACGTTATGTCTGGTGTGCGACGGGTGTTGTACCCATTGTGCACGTTATGTCTGGTGTGCGACGGGTGTTGTACCCTTGTGCACGTTATGTCTGGTGTGCGACGGGTGTTGTACCCATTGTGCACGTTATGTCTGGTGTGCGACGGGTGTTGTACCCATTGTGCACGTTATGTCTGGTGTGTGACGGGTGTTGTACCCATTGTGCACGTTATGTCTGGTGTGTGACGGGTGTTGTACCCATTGTGCACGTTATGTCTGGTGTGCGACGGGTGTTGTACCCATTGTGCACGTTATGTCTGGTGTGTGATGGGTGTTGTACCCATTGTGCACGTTATGTCTGGTGTGTGATGGGTGTTGTACCCATTGTGCACGTTATGTCTGGTGTGGGACGGGTGTTGTACCCATTGTGCACGTTATGTCTGGTGTGTGACGGGTGTTGTACCCATTGTGCACGTTATGTCTGGTGTGGGACGGGTGTTGTACCCATTGTGCACGTTATGTCTCTGATGGGTGTTGTACCCATTGTGCACGTTATGTCTGGTGTGGGATGGGTGTTGTACCCATTGTGCACGTTATGTCTGGTGTGGGACGGGTGTTGTACCCATTGTGCACGTTATGTCTGGTGTGGGACGGGTGTTGTACCCATTGTGCACGTTATGTCTGGTTGTGTGCACGGGTTTGTACCCATTGGTTATGTCTGGTGTGGGACGGGTGTTGTACCCATTGTGCACGTTATGTCTGGTGTGGGACGGGTGTTGTACCCATTGTGCACGTTATGTCTGGTGTGGGACGGGTGTTGTACCCATTGTGCACGTTATGTCTGGTGTGTGACGGGTGTTGTACCCATTGTGCACGTTATGTCTGGTGTGGGACGGGTGTTGTACCCATTGTGCACGTTATGTCTGGTGTGTGATGGGTGTTGTACCCATTGTGCACGTTATGTCTGGTGTGGGACGGGTGTTGTACCCATTGTGCACGTTATGTCTGGTGTGGGACGGGTGTTGTACCCATTGTGCACGTTATGTCTGGTGTGGGACGGGTGTTGTACCCATTGTGCACGTTATGTCTGGTGTGGGACGGGTGTTGTACCCATTGTGCACGTTATGTCTGGTGTGGGACGGGTGTTGTACCCATTGTGCACGTTATGTCTGGTGTGTGACGGGTGTTGTACCCATTGTGCACGTTATGTCTGGTGTGGGACGGGTGTTGTACCCATTGTGCACGTTATGTCTGGTGTGCGACGGGTGTTGTACCCATTGTGCACGTTATGTCTGGTGTGGGACGGGTGTTGTACCCATTGTGCACGTTATGTCTGGTGTGGGACGGGTGTTGTACCCATTGTATTGATTGTTTTGTTTACGGTGATTTTTATTATTAAACTGCGCCGTTGTAACACAGTTTTTGTTCTCCTGCGCCTGACTTCTCTACCGCCAGTATGCACTCATTACACTTATAGATATAAAAAACATGTTTTACATTTCTATATTAGTGTATCATTTATTTTATTTGTTATTTTTTGTCCATCTAAAAAGAAATGTATATCTATATTTTTTTGTTTAGGTATTTTTTCCTAAAACTGCATTGTTGGTTAAGGGCTTGTAAGTAAGGATTTCACTGTAAGGTCTGTTGTATTTGGCGCATGTGGCAAATACAATTTGACTTAACTTGATAGCTGCATGTTATCTTAATTTCCCTCGAGGGACTAGTGTTTTGTGAGACAAACAATACCATCCTCCATACATTTTAACCAATGTAAGTTGTTGACAGAATATTCCTCCTCTCACACAGGGGGACCCCAGAGGGGGAAGTAGAGGAGAGGCATCATTTATATGTACATTATGCAAGACCTCCCTTCCTCAGACTTCCAACTACAGTATCACAGGGGAACGAATGGCTTAGCTGCTGTTTTTAAAAACCTTGTTTGTCTGAACTGTATTTAGATACTTTGACTACTGTACGTCCCATATATCACGCTAGTCCCTATGTTGTGGGAATATGGTGCCATTTGGGACACAACCGTTGTGTAAACAACATGAGAAGCCTGGGAAGTCTCCAGTCTAGTGTTCTCCATCCATACCCTGGGTCTGACCCTAACCTTGGGATTCTCCATACCCAATTTAACTGTATTTATTTATTTAACCGTGTTAATTTACCTTTCTGGGGGAAACAACTTCCCATATGGACTATTGTTACAGTGTTACTGATCCCTAAATCTAACCTGTTGTTACAGAACTCAGGTAACTGTTCCAAAATTCCCAGGCTCTGGAGCCAGGCCAGGGATTGATGAGAGGCAGAGAGCAGCTTCACTAACAAAGAGCAGCTTCACTAACAGAGAGCAGCTTTACTAACAAAGAGCAGCTTCACTAACAGAGAGCAGCTTCACTAACAGAGAGCAGCTTCACTAATAAGGAGCAGCTTCACTAACAAAGAGCAGCTTCACTAACAAGGAGCAGCTTAACTAACAGAGAGCAGCTTCACTAACAGAGAGCAGCTTCACTAACAAAGAGCAGCTTCATTAACAGAGAGCAGCTTCACTAACAAAGAGCAGCTTCACTAACAGAGAGCAGCTTCACTAACAAAGAGCAGCTTCACTAACAAGGAGCAGCTTAACTAACAGAGAGCAGCTTCACTAACAGAGAGCAGCTTCACTAACAAAGAGCAGCTTCACTAACAAGGAGCAGCTTCACTAACAAGGAGCAGCTTAACTAACAGAGAGCAGCTTCACTAACAGAGAGCAGCTTCACTAACAGAGAGCAGCTTCACTAAGAAAGAGCAGCTTCACTAACAAAGAGCAGCTTCAGTAACAATGAGCAGCTTAACTAACAGAGAGCAGCTTCACTAACAGAGAGCAGCTTCACTAACAGAGAGCAGCTTCACTAAGAAAGAGCAGCTTCACTAACAGAGAGCAGCTTCACGAACAGAGTGCAGCTTCACTAACAAAGAGCAGCTTCACTAACAGAGAGCAGCTTCACTAACAGAGAGCAGCTTCGCGTACAGAGAGCAGCTTCACGTACAGAGAGCAGCTTCACATACAGAGAGCAGCTTCACGTACAGAGAGCAGCTTCACTAACAGAGAGCAGCTTCACTAACAGAGTGCAGCTTCACTAACAGAGTGCAGCTTCACTAACAGAGAGCAGCTTCACTAACAGAGAGCAGCTTCACTAATGAGGCTGACGAAGGTATTAGGTATTTTATTTGGATCTATTAGCTCTCACTATTAGCTGTTGCAAAAGCAGCAGCTACTCTTCCTGGGGTCCACACAAAACATGAAACATTACATAATACAGAACATTAATAGACAAGAACAGCTCAAGGACAGAACTACATACATTTGTTTTTGTAAAGGAACAATACAGTACATTCACACAAAATATCTAGGTCAAATAGGGGAGAGGCGTTGTGCTGAGAGGTGTTGCTTTATCTGTTTTTTGAAACCAGGTTTGCTGTTTATTTGAGCAATATGAGATGGAACGGAGTTCCATGCAATAATGGCTTTATATAATACTGTACGCTTTCTTGAATTTGTTCTGGATTTGGGGACTGTGAAAAGACCCCTGGTGGCATGTCTTGTGGGGTAAGTGTGTGTGTCAGAGCTGTGTGTAAGTTGACTATGCAAACAATATGGGATTTTCAACACATGAATGTTTCATATAAAAATAAGAAGTGATACAGTCAGTCTCTCCTCAACTCTTAGCCAAGAGAGACTAGCTGCATAGTATTTATATCAGCCCTCTGATTACAATGAAGGTCCATGTTTTGTTATCCACTGACCTGGATGTTCTCACCCACCTACTATACAACCCTGCCTCTCCCATAGAGATAACCTCAGACCAATCATCTCTGCTAAGACTGATGAAGAGCCTACCTGTAGCAATGACTTATCAACCATTAGTCATTTGCACACAACACTGTTAAGACTGTTAAAACAAGCTACTCTGGATCATGGACCTGTAGTACATACCATCAGCTGGGTCGAGGATCTCCACAGTGGCTGTGTCAGGGAACTCCAGGGCAGCCATGACAGGTTCTGACAGAACAATCTGGAAGGTCTCAGACTGCTCGTACACTCCATCCTGCAGGATCCTCACCCTCCATGTGGCTGTGGTCTGACCTGGGTTAAACTGGACCTGCTTCTGGGCTTTACCACGGAAGTCCTTATCCTTCTCCGCCGTACCATCTCTGGTGCTGATGCCTGGGCAAGGAGGGAGGAGAGGAGAGAGGGGGCATAGAGGAAGAGGAAATGATTACATGTACTGTACATGAAACATTTGTTCTTACAATGTGGCATTCAACAAGATAAGATCAGAAGGCAGCATCCAGATATAAGAACCGGTCAATAACAGAGCCCAGTCAGAGATGGGTCAGAGAAGCAGTCAGTGTTAGATGAAGTTGTGATGTGTCAGCTAGCAGATGGCCCTGACGTGGACCAGGAGGAGGGGGTGGTAATCAGGACGTCACTCTCGATCTGGCCCCTAGTGGTCTGACTGAACACAGAGGACACTGTAATACATATTCCTAGGCCAGCAGCATACCACCCTGCATACCAGTGCTGGGTTGCTTCTGAAACTATGCAGGCTTGGTCCTGGTCAGTTCCTGGATGGGAGACCAGATGCTGCTGGAAGTGGTGTTGGAGGGCCAGTAGGAGGCACTCTTTCCTCTGGTCTAAAAAAAAAATATCCCAATGCCCCAGGGCACTGCCCTGTGTAGGGTGCTGTCTTTCGGATGGGATGTTAAACGGGTGTCCTGACTCTCTGAGGTCATTAAAGATCCCATGACACTTATCGTAAGAGTAGGGGTGTTGACCCCGGTGTCCTGGCTAAAAATTCCCAATCTGGCCCTCAAACCATCAGTCACCTAATACTCCCCAGATTACAATTGGCTCATTCATCCCCTGTAACTATTCCCCAGGTCGTTGCTGTAAATGAGAACATGTTCTCAGTCAACTTACTTAATAAATAAATAAAATCTTACCAAGGTCAATTACCTACCATGCCACATTGGGAGATTGTTTTGCTTCCTTTCAAGCTACATTATCTTGACACAATTAAGCTATATTGTGGGTAAAGCAGAATCAACTTAAAAAAGGTTGTCTATGCAGGTAGTGTAGAAGTATTGGTAGATCGACATTGTTGTTACTGCCCAGCCTACTGAGTCTAGCCTGCCCAGCCTACTGAGTCTAGCCTGCCCAGCCTACTGAGTCTAGCCTGCCCAGCCTGCTGAGTTTAGCCTGCCCAGCTTGCTGAGTCTAGCCTGCCCAGCCTACTGAGTCTAGCCTGCCCAGCCTACTGAGTCTAGCCTGCCCAGCTTGCTGAGTCTAGCCTGCCCAGCTTGCTGAGTCTAGCCTGCCCAGCCTACTGAGTCTAGCCTGCCCAGCCTACTGAGTCTAGCCTGCCCAGCTTGCTGAGTCTAGCCTGCCCAGCTTGCTGAGTCTAGCCTGCCCAGCCTACTGAGTCTAGCCTGCCCAGCCTACTGAGTCTAGCCTGCCCAGCTTGCTGAGTCTAGCCTGCCCAGCCTACTGAGTCTAGCCTGCCCAGCTTGCTGAGTCTAGCCTGCCCAGCCTACTGAGTCTAGCCTGCCCAGCCTACTGAGTCTAGCCTGCCCAGCCTACTGAGTCTAGCCTGCCCAGCTTGCTGAGTCTAGCCTGCCCAGCCTACTGAGTCTAGCCTGCCCAGCCTACTGAGTCTAGCCTGCCCAGCCTACTGAGTCTAGCCTGCCCAGCCTACTGAGTCTAGCCTGCCCAGCCTACTGAGTCTAGCCTGCCCAGCTTACTGGTGGTAGTTTGTGCTGTTTGATCAGACCTGCTGTCACTGAGGGTTGGTGATGATGGCAGGACTCCTGCTGTTCAGCTAGCTACACACCCGGCTAGTTACACAACCAGCTAGCTACACAACCAGCTTGCTACACAACCAGCTAACTTCACTGGCTGGCTCGCTCTGAGATAGACCAACACAAATATTAATTAATTAATTAATTAATAATAATAATAACAACAAACAAACACATGAATTAAGAAGCTAGATAAAGATAAAAGAGCAAGAGAGAGAGAGAGAGAGAAAGAGAGAAGATAACACTAAAGAGCTTCAACGGTGCACGGATGGAGGAGGAAATGTATGAGTTGGGGGAATTGGACCAAAATTACCATTTCATTCTTTGAAGTGAGCTTTGATATGCCTACACCAAGAAGGGAAATGGGCCCTGTACGTGTTCATGGGGCGGCTACAGTTCTTGCTGACATGTGTTCATAGATCACATGGATGAGCTCAACAGAGCCGAAATATATATCACCTGTCTTCAAAGAGCAGGCAGAGAAGCGGCTCCCTAACTCTGTCTAAATCCCAAATGAGACCCTATCCCCTACATAATGCACTACTTTTTACCAGAGCCCTATTTGGGTTCTGGTTAAAAGTAGTGCACTATATAGGGAATAGGATGCTATTTGGGACGCAAGCTCTGTCTCTCTCACAGTAGAAGGAGGACTACAGCTCCCTGATCCCGGAAGCAGCTCTGAGGCCTAGCAGCAGGCCTGGGTTTAAATACTATTACATTTTTGCTTTAGCCTATATAGCAGCAGGCTAGCTCTACATAACTGCTATACTAGCACCTCCCCTGGTGCACACAACTTTACCGAATGCCTCACAACGTCCAATAAAGAACCAGGCAACCAGTTGAAAGTAGTGCGCTATATAGGGAATAGGGTGCCATTTCAGATGTATTCCAGATCAGGGCTGGCTCTGGCAGGCCAGCAAGCAGGGCTGGAATGGAGCAGATATCCTCTGTCTCCTCACTGTGTGAAGCACTGGCCTGAGATCAGTCAGCATGTCATCTCAGTACCAAGGCAGATGGGTAGTGGGTCTGTCAGACTGATCTGATGCCTGTGAGTCTGGTTCATCTGAAGGCTTGGCTTTCTCTTTCCATCTCCCTTCATCCTTTGAGGTTTGAGATCCATTAAACACATTGAGGAGCAGAAAGGACTGCCAGTGTGCGGTGTGTGCTTCTAGAGGTTTTCTGTGTCCCTAATGACACCATATTCCTTCTATAGTGGCCTACCATAGGTCTCTGGTTAAAAGTAGTGCACTACCTAGGGAATAGTGTGCCGTTTGGGATGTAGACCCACATTTCTCCTGTTCTAACCTCCTATAAGCACACAGCTGGAGAGCCAAAACATTTCACTGATGCAATGATGTTCGTTTGAGAAATACATCAATGTACTCTCAAATATTAATATCTTCAATATGTTTTAAAAACAGCTTCAGAAGTTTCCACGATATGGAATTGAGTTATTTATCGTCGTAATCAGAAATGCTAATCAGTCAACCCATTAGAAGAGGGATAGAACCCTCTTCGTTGTGTTCTTCAAGAACAGTTCCTTAACTTGAATTATCTCTTGAAGAGGGCAGATCCTTGAGATAGTCTAATGGTCATATTATCTGCATATTATCTGCATACTCCCCTGAGAGAGAGCGAGATAATTAGCTAGCAGAGACACAGGGCTGCTTCCCAATTGATACCCTATTTCCTATTTAGTTGTAACGGCTTTCTTGTGGAGAAGGAGAGTCGGACCAAAATGCAGCGTGATGATGATTCATGATATTTTAATGAAGGAAAAAACTATACATGAAGAAACTACAAAATAAATGAAATGTGAAAACCGAAACAGCCCTATCTGGTGCAGACTGGCAGATCTGGAAGAGTCTGGATGACTGGCAGATCTGGAAGAGTCTGGATGACTGGCAGATCTGGAAGAGTCTGGATGACTGGCAGATCTGGAAGAGTCTGGATGACTGGCAGATCTGGAAGAGTCTGGATGACTGGCAGATCTGGAAGAGTCTGGATGACTGGCAGATCTGGAAGAGTCTGGATGACTGGCAGATCTGGAAGAGTCTGGATGACTGGTAGATCTGGAAGTCTGCACCAGATAGGGCTGTTTCGGTTTTCACATTTCATTTATTTTGTAGTTTCTTCATGTATAGTTTGTATAGTTTTTTCCGGAGTCTCCCGCCTGTTCAGTGCTGCCAGAGCCTTCATCCTCTACAGCGCTGCTGGAGTCTCCTGCCTGTTCAGCGCAGCCAGAGCTGCCAGCCTGCATGGAGCAGCTAGAGGTTCCAGCCTGCATGGAGCAGCCAGAGCTGCCAGCCTGCATGGAGCAGCCAGAGCTGCCAGCCTGCAAGGAGCAGCCAGAGCTGCCAGCCTGCAAGGAGCAGCCTGAGCTGCCAGCCTGTATGGTGCAGCCAGAGCTGCCAGCCTGCAAGGAGCAGCCTGAGCTGCCAGCCTGCATGGAGCAGCCAGAGCTGTCAGTCTGCATGGAGCAGCCTGAGCGGTCAGTCTGCATGGAGCAGCCAGAGCTGCCAGTCTGCACGGAGCTGTCAGTCTACAAGGAGCTGCCAGTCTGCAAGGAGCCGCCAGAGCTGCCAGTCTGCAAGAAGCCGCCAGAGCTGTCAGTCTACATGGAGCAGCCAGAGCCGCCAGTCAGCATGGAGCAGCCAGATCCGTCAGTCTGCCAGGATCCGCCAGTCAGCCAGACTCTTCCAGATCTGCCAGTCAGCCAGACTCTTCCAGATCTGCCAGTCAGCCAGGATCTTCCAGATCCGCCAGTCAGCCAGGATCTGCCAGAACCACCAGCTAGCCAGGATCTGCCAGAGCCTACTACCTGCCTGAGCTTCCTCTCAGTACTGGGCTTCCTCTCAGTACTGCGCTTCCTCTCAGTACTGGGCTTCCTCTCAGTACTGGGCTTCCCCTCAGTGCCGAGCTTCCCCTCAGTCCAGTGGAGTCCTTGGTGAGGGTTATTAGGCCAAGGTTGGCGGCGAGGGTCGCCAATCAAAGGACGCGTTACAGGGGGACTAAGACTTGGTTGGAGTGGGGTCCACGTCCCGAGCCGGAGCCGCCACCGTGGACAGACGCCCACCCGGACCCTCCCCTATGGGTTTAGGTGTGCGGCCGGGAGTCCGCACCTTGGGGGGGGGGGGGGTTCTGTCACACCTTGGTCTTAGTATTTTGTGTTTTCTTTATTTATTTGGTCAGGCCAGGGTGTGACATGGGTTTATTTTGTGGTGTGTTTTTGTATTGGGGTTTTAGTAGGTATTGGGATTGTGGCTGAGTAGGGTTGTCTAGGAAAGTCTATGGTTGCCTGAGGTGGTTCTTAATCAGAGGCAGGTGATTATCGTTGTCTCTGATTGGGAACCATATTTAGGCAGCCATATTCTTTGAGTGTTTCGTGGGTGATTGCTCCTGTCTCTGTGTTTGTTGTCACAAGATAGGCTGTATAGGTTTTCACGTTCCGTTTGTTGTTTTGTAGATTTAAGTTATTTCATGTATCGTTCATTTTCCATTAAAGAACATGAGTAACCACCACGCTGCATTTTGGTCCGCTTCTCCTTCTACAGACGAACGCCGTTACATTAGTGCTGTACTTTAGTCCAGAGCCCTGTGGCCAACAATGGGCCCTGGTCAAAAGTAGTGCACTATATAGAGAATATTTCAGGCCATTTGGGATGCACACAGGAACAACACACCACAGCCTCAACGCTAGCAAATACACAGTGAGACACAGCTAGGGACAACTGAATACACCCGACCCATCTGATCTGACCTCAGACTTCAGCTATTCAAACTAGCACAGCTTTATTGACATCCCGAACGTATTAGGATTCTGGACAAAAACAATGAAAACAATACCAGTGGTGCCAGTAGTCAGTCATAAAACCTTTGTTATAAACCCTGTGTATAAAATTAGTGTTATAAAACTAAGGTTTACTGTTGTTATAAACCCTGTGTATAAACTTTGTGTTATAAAACTAAGGTTTACTGTTGTTACAAACCCTGTGTATAAACGTTGTGTTGTAAAATTAAGGTTTACTGTTGTTTTAAACCCTGTGTATAAAATTTGTGTTATAAAACTAAGGTTTACTGTTGTTATAAACCCTGTGTATATACGTTGTGTTATAAAACTAAGGTTTACTGTTGTTATAAACCCTGTGTATATACGTTGTGTTATAAAACTAAGGTTTACTGTTGTTACAAACCCTGTGTATAAACGTTGTGTTATAAAACTAAGGTTTACTGTTGTTATAAACCCTGTGTATATACGTTGTGTTATAAAACTAAGGTTTACTGTTGTTACAAACCCTGTGTATAAACGTTGTGTTATAAAACTAAGGTTTACTGTTGTTACAAACCCTGTGTATAAACGTTGTGTGTTTACTTCAGTCCAGGACAGTAACATTTAAGGAATGTTCACAGAGAGAGGGGTCTAACTCGGCGACAGCGGGCGTCTTTCTGACGACCACCAACTCTGCGTAACCTCTCCCATGAGCCCTTGCTGTCCCCAGGAGGGTTGGCTAAAAGGGTAAATCCTGCCCTGAGAAGAGGGGTCAGGGAAGAAAGGTTGTGACCTCTATGACCCTAAGGTTGTCTGTCCCTCCCCTGCTCTGTCTGAGTCAAGAGATTGACCCCCCGCTATTTTTGGTGTGCATCCCAAATGGCACTCTTCTATTTGTTCTCCAAGGCTATGTCCCAAATGGCACTCTTCTATTTGTTCTCCAAGGCTATGTCCCAAATGGCACTCTTCTATTTGTTCTCCAAGGCTATATCGCAAATGGCACTCTTCTATTTGTTCCCAAGGCTATGTCCCAAATGGCACTCTTTTTGTTCTCCAAGGCTATGTCCCAAATGGCACTCTTCTATTTGTTCTCCAAGGCTATGTCGCAAATGGCATTTGTTCTCCCAAATGGCACTCTTCTATTTGTTCTCCAAGGCTATGTCCCAAATGGCACTCTTCTATTTGTTCTCCAAAGCTATGTCCCAAATGGCACTCTTCTATTTGTTCTCCAAGGCTATGTCCCAAATGGCACTCTTCTATTTGTTCTCCAAGGCTATGTCCCAAATGGCACTCTTCTATTTGTTCTCCAAAGCTATGTCCCAAATGGCACTCTTCTATTTGTTCTCCAAGGCTATGTCCCAAATGGCACTCTTCTATTTGTTCTCCAAGGCTATGTTCCAAATGGCATATAGAGTGCGCTACTTTTGTCAGGACATCCATTAACATCCCTTTCCTTTAGAAAATGTGTGAATTGGACCAGGAGTGACAGTTGGCTAACTCAGCCATCTGCTACATGAACATGAAAGGCTGAAAAGCTGTGGAGCTTCCCTGGAGGGATAGAGCCAAGGATGTCATGATGATGTCTATGGATGTCCTGACTCTGATGGGAATAGACTGCCATTTGGGAATGTGTATAAGGATGTGTATAATAAGGTAGTTTGACTCACTAACGAAGGATGTCTCTCCCAGGTATCCTCGTCGTTTGAGGACCACCTCCAGGTACTTGGCCTCCTCGTCCACCACATAGTACTCCTTCTCCAGGGAGACCCAGGCCCAGTTCAGCCTGAACACCTGGTTCTTCAGCCTGTTGCCTCCTAAACACACACACATAGAATCAGTAGTCTCAGAAAGGATCACTTGATAATGTGTCTTATGTGCCACTTAGCAGACAATGAATGACAGAACAGTGAGTACAGGAACCCCCCCACACACACACACATTTGGAAAACTTTATTAGAATCCACAGATTACATTATATCAGGTGCTAGTGTTGTTCTGTGCAGATGTTTGTGTTTGTAAACAACAACAGTCAACAACAACAAAAATGAAGATCGGCATGAGAGAGAATTCATTCAGCAAAGACAACGGTAGCGTATGAGTTTCATTATTTGCACTTCAAAAACATTTATAACGGAAAAGCTGTTTGTTTTCAGGACATGTTCCTATCTCAATATCTTGTCATTAGAATAATTATCTGGCGGTTTTATGGGTGCCTGTAGGACAGCTAGGCTGCCCGCCTATATTCGTTGGGAGGCATCAGTATCAGTACAAACACACGCTCATGCATGCGCCCACACACAACCTCCCTGCCAGTATATTCAGTGGGAGGTATCAGTGCAGAAGAAGGTCTAATCGGCTTCATTGTAATTAAGAGATAAAGGTTAGTCTGTCTGTGTGTGTGTGTGTGTGTGTGTGTGTGTGTGTGTGTGTGTGTGTGTGTGTGTGTGTGTGTGTGTGTGTGTGTGTGTGTGTGTGTGTGTGTGTGTGTGTGTGTGTGTGTGTGTGTGTCAGGGCTGTTTTATCAGTCCTGTTTGAAGTGGAATTCAAAGCTCTGTATTCCTGGAGGACAGCACCGCCTGTTACCGTATCGACCACAGAGAGAGCGACACCACACACAGATATCAAACACATACAAAATGACAAGTCATAGCACGTAGGCGCTTACACACACACACACACACACACACACACACACACACACACACACACACACACACACACACACACACACACACACACACACACACACACACACACACACACACACACACACACACACACACGAGCATGAACGTGCATGCATTCAAGCACACACATACACACACACACATACTATTGCCATTAACAGCAGGGTTATAACAGTGGCTCCAAGCCCCTCAGCCTAAACAGAAGAGTGTGAAATGAGGGATGACGGGAATGGAGTGAATGAAGGGAGAAAATGGAGAGGAGGGAGATGGAGGAATTCAGGGAGAGGAAGGATGAAGAGAGAAAATAAAACAGAGGGGTGAAGATGGAGACAGACCCAGGTGTTTCTACACTACAGCTGGCAGATGTGAGGTGGGAGGAATGAAAGAATGAAAGAGAGACCACAAGGAGGGTCTCAACCTGAGTCCCGAATGGCACCCTATCCCCTATATTCCTCAAATTCTCATTTGGACATCGAAGCCAGTTCCACTGCTTTTTTTCTATTCTTCCCCTCTAATCAGTGACTGAATTAGGCCTGGGACACCAGGTGGGTGGAATTCATTATTAGGTCGAACAGAAAACCAGCAGTAGTCCCTATGGGCCCTGATCAAAATAAGTGCACTATATAGGGAATAAGGTGCATTTGGTACACATACTGAGGGTACTGTTCTGGGTTTACAGACAGCTGAGTCTGTTTGGGGTTGGCACCACTACTGAGGCCAACCCCTCTCTCTCTCTCTCTCTCTCTCTCTCTCTCTCTCTCTCTCTCTCTCTCTCTCTCTCTCTCTCTCTCTCTCTCTCTCTCTCTCTCTCTCTCTCTCTCTCTCTCTCTCTCTCTCTCTCTCTGCCTCCATTCTGCCCTCCCCCCACTGAGCCTACCCTCCCTCTCTCTCTCCTCTCCACTCCTCCATTCTGCCCTCCCCCACTCCCACTAAGCCTACCGTCTCTCTCGCGCTCTCTCTCTCACGCTCTCTGCCTCCATTCTGCCCTCCCCCCACTGAGCCTACCCTCTCTCTCTCTCTCTCTCTCTCTCTCTCTCTCTCTCTCTCTCTCTCTCTCTCTCTCTCTCTCTCTCTCTGCCTCCATTCTGCCCTCCCCCACTGAGCCTACCCTCCCTCCCTCTCTCCTCTCCACTCCTCCATTCTGCCCTCCCACCAACTCCCACTAAGCCTTCTCTCTCTCTCTCTCTCTCTCTCTCTCTCTCTCTCTCTCTCTGCCTCCATTCTGCCCTCCCCCACTGAGCCTACCCTCTCTCTCTCTCCTCTCCGCTCCTCCATTCTGCCCTCCCCCCACTCCCACTAAGCCTACCCTCTCTCTCTCTCTCTCGCTCTCTCTCTCTCACGCTCTCTGCCTCCATTCTGCCCTCCCCCCACTAAGCCTACTCTCTCTCTCTCTCTCTCTTACTCTCTCCTCTCTCTCTCTCTCTCTCTCTCTCTCTCTCTCTCTCTCTCTCTCTCTCTCTCTCTCTCTCTCTCTCTCTCTCTCTGCCTCCATTCTGCCCTCCCCCCACTGAGCCTACCCTCCCTCTCTCTCTCCTCTCCACTCCTCCATTCTGCCCTCCCCCCACTCCCACTAAGCCTACCGTCTCTCTCGCGCTCTCTCTCTCACGCTCTCTGCCTCCATTCTGCCCTCCCCCACTGAGCCTACCCTCTCTCTCTCTCTCTCTCTCTCTCTCTCTCTCTCTCTCTCTCTCTCTCTCTCTCTCTCTCTCTCTCTCTCTCTGCCTCCATTCTGCCCTCCCCCCACTGAGCCTACCCTCCCTCCCTCTCTCCTCTCCACTCCTCCATTCTGCCCTCCCACCAACTCCCACTAAGCCTTCTCTCTCTCTCAATTCAATTCAATTCAATTCAAGGGCTTTATTGGCATGGGAAACATGTGTTAACATTGCCAAAGCAAGTGAGGTAGACAACATACAAAGTGAATATATAAAGTGAAAAACAACAAAAATTAACAGTAAACATTACACATACAACAGTTTCAAAACAGTAAAGACATTACAAATGTCATATTATATATATATATATATATATATATATATATATATACATATATATATATACACACATACACATATATACACAATGTACAAATAATTAAAGGACACAAGATCAAATAAATAAGCATAAATATGGGTTGTATTTACAATGGTGTTTGTTCTTCACTGGTTGCCCTTTTCTCGTGGCAACAGGTCACAAATCTTGCTGCTGTGATGGCACACTGTGGAATTTCACCCAGTAGGTATGGGAGTTTTTCAAAATTGGATATGTTTTCGAATTCTTTGTGGATCTGTGTGATCTGGGGGAAATATGTCTCTCTAATATGGTCATACATTGGGCAGGAGGTTAGGAAGTGCAGCTCAGTTTCCACCTCATTTTGTGGGCAGTGAGCACATAGCCTGTCTTCTCTTGAGAGCCATGTCTGCCTACGGCGGCCTTTCTCAATAGCAAGGCTATGCTCACTGAGTCTGTACATAGTCAAAGCTTTCCTTAATTTTGGGTCAGTCACAGTGGTCAGGTATTCTGCCACTGTGTACTCTCTGTGTAGGGCCAAATAGCATTCTAGTTTGCTCTGTTTTTTTGTTAATTCTTTCCAATGTGTTAAGTAATTATCTTTTTGTTTTCTCATGATTTGGTTGGGTCTAATTGTGCTGTTGTCCTGGGGCTCTGTAGGGTGTGTTTGTGTTTGTGAACAGAGCCCCAGGACCAGTTTGCTTAGGGGACTCTTCTCCAGGTTCATCTCTCTGTTTGTGATGGCTTTGTTATGGAAGGTTTGTGAATCGCTTCCTTTTAGGTGGTTGTAGAATTTAATGGCTCTTTTCTGGATTTTTATAATTAGTGGGTATCGGCCTAATTCTGCTCTGCATGCATTATTTGGTGTTTTACGTTGTACACGGAGGATATTTTTGCAGAATTCTGCGTGCAGAGTCTCAATTTGGTGTTTGTCCCATTTTGTGAAGTCTTGGTTGGTGAGCGGACCCCAGACCTCACAACCATAAAGGGCAATGGGCTCTATGACTGATTCAAGTATTTTTAGCCAAATCCTAATTGGTATGTTGAAATGTATGTTTCTTTTGATGGCATAGAATGCCCTTCTTGCCTTGTCTCTCAGATCGTTCACACCTTTGTGGAAGTTACCTGTGGCGCTGATGTTTAGGCCAAGGTATGTATAGTTTTTGTGTGCTCTAGGGCAACAGTGTCGAGATGGAATTTGTATTTGTGGTCCTGGTGACTCGACCTTTTTGGAACACCATTATTTTGGTCTTACTGAGATTTACTGTCAGGGCCCAGGTCTGACAGAATCTGTGCATAAGATCTAGGTGCTGCTGTAGGCCCTCCTTGGTTGGTGACAGAAGCACCAGATCATCAGCAAACAGCAGACATTTGACTTCGGATTCTAGCAGGGGAGGCCGGGTGCTGCAGACTTTTCTAGTGCCCGCGCCAGTTCGTTGATATATATGTTGAAGAGGGTGGGGCTTAAGCTGCATCCCTGTCTAACCCCACGACCCTGTGTGAAGAAATGTGTGTGTTTTTTGCCAATTTTAACCGCACACTTGTTGTTTGTGTACATGGATTTTATAATGTCATATGTTTTACCCCAACACCACTTTCCATCAGTTTGTATAGCAGACCCTCATGCCAAATTGAGTCGAAGGCTTTTTGAAATCAACAAAGCATGAGAAGACTTTGCCTTTGTTTTGGTTTGTTTGGTTGTCAATTAAGGTGTGCAGGGTGAATACATGGTCTGTTGTACGGTAATTTGGTAAAAAGCCAATTTGACATTTGCTCAGTACATTGTTTTCATTGAGGAAATGTACGAGTCTGCTGTTAATAATAATGCAGAGGATTTTCCCAAGGTTACTGTTGACACATATTCCACGGTAGTTATTGGGGTCAAATTTGTCTCCACTTTTGTGGATTGGGGTGATCAGTCCTTGGTTCCAAATATTGGGGAAGATGCCAGAGCTAAGTATGATGTTAAAGAGTTTTAGTATAGCCAGTTGGAATTTGTTGTCTGTATATTTGATCATTTCATTGAGGATACCATCGACACCACAGGCCTTTTTGGGTTGGAGGGTTTTTATTTTGTCCTGTAACTCATTCAATGTAATTGGAGAATCCAGTGGGTTCTGGTAGTCTTTAATAGTTGATTCTAAGATCTGTAGTTGATCATGTATATGTTTTTGCTCTTTGTTCTTTGTTATAGAACCAAAAGATTGGAGAAGTGGTTTACCCATACATCTCCATTTTGGATAGATAATTCTTCGTGTTGTTGTTTGTTTAGTGTTTTCCAATTTTCCCAGAAGTGGTTAGAGTCTATGGATTCTTCAATTGCATTGAGCTGATTTCTGACATGCTGTTCCTTCTTTTTCCGTAGTGTGTTTCTGTATTGTTTTAGTGATTCACCATAGTGAAGGCGTAGACTCAGGTTTTCCGGGTCTCTATGTTTTTGGTTGGACAGGTTTCTCAATTTCTTTCTTAGATTTTTGCATTCCTCATCAAACCATTTGTCATTATTGTTAATTTTCTTCGGTTTTCTATTTGAGATTTTTAGATTTGATAGGGAAGCTGAGAGGTCAAATATACTGTTAAGATTTTCTACTGCCAAGTTTACACCTTCACTATTACAGTGGAACGTTTTACCCAGGAAATTGTCTAAAAGGGATTGAATTTGTTGTTGCCTAATTGTTTTTTGGTAGGTTTCCAAACTGCATTCCTTCCACCTATAGCATTTCTTAATGTTACTCAGTTCCTTTGGCTTTGATGCCTCGTGGTTGAGTATTGCTCTGTTTAAGTAGACTGTGATTTTGCTGTGGTCTGATAGGGGTGTTAGTGGACTGACTGTGAACGCTCTGAGAGATTCTGGGTTGAGGTCAGTGATAAAGTAGTCTACAGTACTACTGCCAAGAGATGAGCTATAGGTGTACCTACCATAGGAGTCCCCTCGAAGCCTACCGTTGACTATGTACATACCCAGCGTGCGACAGAGCTGCAGGAGTTGTGACCCGTTTTTGTTGGTTATGTTGTCATAGTTGTGCCTAGGGGGGCATATGTAGGAGGGGATGCTGTCACCTCCAGGCAGATGTTTGTCCCCCTGTGTGCTGAGGGTGTCAGGTTCTTGTCCGGTTCTGGCATTTAGGTCGCCACAGACTAGTACATGTCCCTGGGCCTGGAAATGATTGATTTCGCCCTCCAGGATGGAGAAGCTGTCTTCATTAAAATATGGGGATTCTAGTGGGGGGGATATAGGTAGCACACAGGAGGACATTTTTCTATGTTAGGATAATTTCCTTTTGAATTTCTAGCCAAATGTAGAATGTTCCTGTTTTGATTAATTTAATGGAGTGAGTTAGGTCTGCTCTATACCAAATTAGCATACCCCCTGAGTCCCTTCCCTGTTTCACACCTGGTAGTTTGGTGGATGGGACTACCAGCTCTCTGTAACCTAGAGGGCAACCAGTGGGTCCGTCTCCTCTATACCAGGTTTCTTGCAGGATGACAATGTCTGTGTTACCGATTTCTTTGGTGAAGTCCGGGTTTCTGCTCTTTAGGCCAAAGGCAGATGACCTCAGACCTTGGATATTCCAGGATGATATAGTGAAGGCTTTTGTTCCATAGAATGTCCAATGTTGTTGGTCGTGTGGTTTGGCCTCAGGCCAGTAAGTGTGAGCAGAGCCTGCTGAGCATCTGGTACATGCTATTGGCTTGGGCGAGTGTGAGAGTGGGGTTGGGACTGTTTGCCCGCTCACTACCTGGGCGTATGTGTGGCTTCCATGTTGAGGCCCTCTTTGCGGGGGTGGGGTGCATGGGGTGGGCAGGAGTGGCATAGGTCTGATCTGAGGGGCCTAAATGGGGTGTGGGCATGGTTGACGTGGGGGGTGTTGATTGGTTGGGGTGGGGGTGTGGATGTGTCTGGGTGTACTGTGGTCTGGATGTAATTCCTCTTGGCGTGGGTCCTCTATGTGTAGGTCCAGGGGGTCCTGCAGGTCTGGGAGGGTGTCTCGCTGGTCTGGGTGGAGAGTCTATTGATCTGTTGCTCCTGTGTGAAGTGTTGGGGATACGTTTGAGAGCGATGTCCTTTAGGGTCCTGGCAAAGGTGGGCACTGCTGCCTTGTAGAGGTGGACCTGGTCATAGAGGCTGTTCAAGTCCAGGGTGGAGTGGTGGGCCAGGAAAACATTTGGTTTTGAGGCACAGTCACGGGAAATACTTGCGTTTACCCGCTGTATTGTGGCAGGGGTGGAAGTCTTTTCGTGGTAGCAGGGTGGAGATAACCACTTGTGCGTTGGGGAAAGTAGAAGAAGCCTTTTCAATCACTCCCTTCAGTGCTGTTGCCACCCTTTCCTGCTGTGCTCTCAGGTCGTTTGTGCCTGTGTGTATTATTATGTGGCTGGGTGAACCTAGTTGGTCCTCGGACAGAAGGTCGAGGGCACGCTGGGTGTTTGGACACCAGAGTTTAGACACACTATGTTTGGGAAAAAGTTTTTTTCTTCTATATATTTCCCATTTGAGTCCATAAGTAGTACAATCTGTGTCTTGTGTTTGTCCTCAGTGGGTGTGGGGGGTTGTCAGAAGGGCTATCAGGGTGGCTGACAGGGGGGGTGCTCGGAGGGGGTGAGAGCCGCTGGGCTTGTGGTTCTTCATTTGTCTGTTCTGCTGTGGTGTCGACTCTATGGTCAGGGTCTGGTGTGGACTGTTCTGCTGTGGTGTCGAAACTTTTGTCAGGTGCTGGGGTGGGCTGTTCTGCTGGCTTCTCTGTGGGGGTGGCCACCTCTCTAGTGGGTTGTTCTCTGTCACACGCCGTCCCCCTCAACCTCTCCTCCGTCCCCCTCAACCTCTCCTCCGTCCCCCTCACCCTCTCCTCCATCCCCCTCAACCTCTCCTCCACCAGCAGTCCGATCCTCTCCTCTAATGCTCTGTTCTTCTCCTGATTCTGCTCTTTCTCCTGTTGAAGTTGTCTCACCACAGTCCAGAGTGCAGATATGTCTCTGTCCACCTCCAGCTCTCCGGGTCTGGTTAAGGGGTGTTGTTGTGCTGGACTGTTGTCTGGGTCTGTGCTGACTGAAGTGTAATCACCTGCTGTTCCAGCTCCACCTGTCTTACCTCCAGCTGGGTGAATTTGTCCTTCATTTCAATGAGGGAGTGGTAGTCCGTGCTGGGAGGTTGACTCTCCGCTGGGGGTTGCTCGTCTGTGGTGTTACATAATGAAGAGCTCTGGTTTGACCCGCTCGGGGTGGGGGTATCTTTATCAAGGGAGAGCTTCTCCTGTTGGGCTAATTCTTTGATTAGGTGAAAGTCCAGCTGAAGCTGTTTGTGGTTACTTTGTACGATCACTGTTCCGGACTTATAGATATTTATATTACATGACTCAGAGTCCTCGTTATCAAGTATTCTGAGTTTCCACCCCTCGGTAATCCCCGCTCTCGTAACAGAGGGTAGTGTGCTAATATAGCACTGTGCCATGCCCGGGATGGTTTGTGTGGAAGATAAGGTTGCTGATGTTCCCATTTTTGTAATAGTCAGCAAAAAGTGTCTCTTGATTTTCCATAAGGAGCTTCATTTTGTAATCTTTTCTTGACTTTTCATTCTTTACATGCACAGGGTACTGTATTTTAATTGCCTCTGAACAGCGGAGGGAGCTTCTAAGGCCTCTCCATTTGGTTGGGGTAGACTGTGTGACTCTCCTGCCATTGTTGGGCTAATGGGCTTTGACACCTCTCACTTGACACGTCAGTGCTAGTTGAAGCTGTATCAAGCTTGGCAGAATTATGTTAGAATTCAGTCCTTATAAAGTAATGTTGTGTATTTTTCTTCTTGGCTTTTGGA